>NC_050190.1:26332967-26467967 GCF_008315115.2 Sander lucioperca | reverse complement strand
GTTTGGTTTCAAAAGAGAGGGGTGAACCCAATCATTTATGTATATATATATATATATATATATATATATATACACACACACATACTTTTTTTTTAAGCTTACAAGTGGAAAAGGTGACACACACACACAGCAAAAAATTGCAGAGATATTACTTTCCTTGCCTGTAGGTGGCAACATCAACATGTATACATCATAAACTGTTTATAAAACTAGGTCTACATATGCAGATCCAAACAGCTGCTGCTGGTATTACTTTCCTTGCCTATAGGTGGCGCTTTGTAGCACTAGTGAGACAGTAGTCTGGATCGACGACGGGTTATTTCCAGGATAATTGCCTGATGTCCTCGCCTTGCAAAACTGTTTGTTTCAAATAAACAACAACAAACTTCGAGCTAGCAAGCTACACGCTGAAAATGGAAAGTTTTGAAGAAAATTTGGATGGTGCAACAAGGCAGGCCTGCTTGGTTCTTTTGGGGAATAATTGTAAAGATTTACAAAGAATGTGTTTACGGCATTTCCTCTCTAACTGGGATGTTTTGGGACTGATTGGTGGGATTGTTGTGAACGAAGTACACACGGCGATACACTGGCAAATGACATTTAACCATGTGTCCAGCTAATTTAAATAGCTCACGTTACTGTATTGTGTGAACAGTTAACTTCATTTTGTATTGTATGTGGCGTTTTCTTTTGTCGGGTGGAAATGTTCCACCAAAACACCTTCCTGAGACTTTTGAGAGTTTGCAGAGCCACCGTCTCTGCGTCCGGGGCTTAGCGCTGCCCAAGACGATTGTGATTGGTTTGAAGAAATGCAAACAAACCCAGAGCGTTTTTTTCTCCTATCCTGGAATGTATGCTCCATCTCCACAGCGCTGTGGAGATAGAGCCGGCAACGCCAGACTAATTAGACAGTGACCGCACAACTCGCTCATGTGGAGAAACTGCAACCAGCTAATCATGAAGGAGTTTGTGAGTGAATTACAAGCCAGTTCCATTTTCTTTGTTGATGTAAAATGTTTTTGTAGTTCACAATTTGCTCTGAAGCATTTTGACAATTTATTATGATGGCCTCCAAAAACGGCAACAGTAGAAAAAGCCTGAGGCCACGTCCAACTGATACACTTCCTTCCATCCTGCCCTCTGCTGTGGACAAAGACACAACTGGATTAAAAATGACCCATTTGATGATTCAGCTAAGACACTGGTGGTTCTACAGGAGGCTTTCTGAAAGCCGATTTGAATCATCAAATTTAACAAGATGGTCTGGGAAAAGCTTCAACTGCGTAATCCAAAACAAAGTAAGCAGAGCAGCAAAACCACATTAACATGTGTATTTATTAAAGATCCCTGCATTCCCAGAATGATGAGGAATGACAGAGAGTTGACAGCGAACAGCGAGGGATGGAAGATTGTGTATTTTTAGAGACGTCAATGGGAGGACAGTAGGGAAAGAGCCACGTGATTCACAAGGAGACACGCTTCTCAAAAAGATGAGCTTTTAGGTTACAGAAGATAGAGAGTAAATGTGCAGTCCTAGTCCTGACTGAGCTTTTTAAGCAAATTATCCAATTATCATGTTCTTGTTGAACATAGCATTACGCAATAAAAATGGAACGAGGTGATGAGGGTGTGTGTGTGTGTGTGTGAGTAAGAAAAGCCCTTCCTTCCTTCAAATCATTCCTGCCTCATTTGTCATCTAAAAAACTTTTGACGGTTTTTGGCAGAACAAAGCAATTTACCTCAACGTAAACAACCCAAAAACAAACAACAGCATCAACATCTCTTCCCGTCTCCCTGAGTGGGCTGGCTAGTTTTATGAAGCCCACACGCTTGTTCAACAAGAACTGTTCATCCATTAAATCCCTATACATCATGGAATCATTTATTATTACAAGTGTGTGTATTCTGTGTGTGTGTGTGTGTGCGTGCGTGTGTGTGGCCTGATCACCCGCTTTTGGCTCAGGTTTGATAAACAAAAGTCTCAGAGAGGAATTACTGTCCACCTGTTTGCCATTCATTGTGAACGGTCGATAGAGAGAGGCAACGGGGAGGAAAAACATTAAAAAACAACAATGATTTGGCCTCGTTTTTCAAAGTATAGCAAAGTGGTGTGTTCTTGCGGGTGGTCCGATTTTCAATTGTGGATGCGGAGATGGTGGTCTCACATCCACAATTCTCTCTCCCTCATTTTATCATTTTCTGTTTCCTCTCTCTCTCTCTCTCTCTCTCTTCCCCGTCTTTCCCCCTTTCTGTCCGTCTCTCTCCATATATATTGCTTATTCACCGAGTGGCACTGAGCCTTTCAAGCCCTGGGATAAACACCTAACAAAATCCTCCGCTATAAAAAAAAAAAACACACACACAAAAAAAAAAAAAAACACAAGGGAAAATGTCTGGGAGCCCTGGCCTGTCAACGGCAACATTAGCAGGAGATGTTGGTCTGTGGCATTGAGCAGAGCCCCTCTGGAGGTGTGTGTGTGTGTGTGTGTGTGTGTGTATGTGTACATGCACGTGTAGCTAAGGGGTGGGGAGTTCTGACAGGACTGTGAGAGATGTAAGGTCATTTGCCCACTGAGGAGGCCTGGCAGGAGTTGATGCTGATTGATTAGGGGGAGAGAAAAGATGGAGAAGTCAAGCCAGCAGAGCGAAGAGGAGAGGCGGAGGAGGAGGTTGGGGGCTCGAAATGGAGAAGGATATGGAAGGCAGATTTTTAAAAGGAAAAAAAAAAAAAAGAAAAAAAGGAAGAAGAAAAAAGGTGGAAATGTGTAAATGGATGTGCATAGTTTAACTTCTCTACAGAGCACTGTCGAGAAATGAGATGACGAAAAGTAAGTAAAAGGTGAGGGAGGAAGATAGGATGAGAAGCATTTGGGGAAAATACCTCCTCAAGTCTGACATAGAGAGGAAAATTAGCGAGTGCTAACCAATCACAAGCCTCATCTCATAGCCCTGGGAATGACTCACAAGCAGCCATCATATGAATACATGCTGCTTCACAATGTGTGGAAATGTGTCTAATCGCCTAAAAGGTTGTACACTGGATGTGCTTCACACACACACACACACACACACACACACACACACCCACCTTGAGGGGCTTGTGACTGCGGGGGTCGGTCTCCTCCTTCCCCAGAGCGATGGGCAGCTGGTTGGTTGCCGTCAGCTGGTGCCTCTGTAACACCAACGCCTCCTTAAACTCCTCCTGCGTCTTGGTCTCCAGCAGCTTCTGCCTGAAGGAGATGTCAGAGAAGAGGGTGGCGAACGTCCTGCCCAGCTCCATCGCTGTCTTGGTGCTTTTCTGTGGGAGAGCATATGGTGAAGTGGTGGTGCATTAAAAGAATTAAAAGAAAGTGGAAACAAGCTGTCATAACAACACTCACATATTATCACCTTATAGATATGGTGAACTTTAGCAATCAGGCGGACATGGAGCAACATTAGCATTCTTTTGGAGTTGTGTTTGTGTCATGGTAATAATGTCCTGGGAGGCTCTGGGATAGTGTGCCAGCGAAGCTTGTAAGCCAGGCGGTGATGGTACAAACATAGCCGGGCTCAGTGCGTACGGCAGCAGATGCAGCAAACAGAGTAACTAAAGCCTTTAAGCTTTCTCACAGTGGTAACTGAATGTTAACCAGAGCTGAGAGAATCTTGGATCTTGATTTATCTGAAGGCTCTCTGTCTGCGTAAAGTACCTCCAGTCAGACTATAGGTTTGAGAGCTTCTGCATGTGGACAAATTATGGCTGTCAATCAATTCAAATATTTAATCGCGATGAATCGCATGATTGTCTATAGTTAACTCGCAATTAATCGCAAATTAATCTGTTCTAAATGAACTTTAAGAGGTATTTCTTTTATGTTTTAATGCTCTCAACATGGGAGCAGACAGATCTGCTTGCTTTATGCAAATGTTTATTAATATTGCAACAATCCGAAACAATGACGAATACTGTCTAGAATCCAGCTCTAGAATCCCATCAAGCAACAACAGATGGGCACATTGACATATTATCCAGCGTGGTGGATTCTCAGCAAGTGGTGTTTGAGACTCGACGTACTCCGGCGGTAATTCAGTCACATCGACAGTAATGTTAAATGCAAATAACTTTAGTCTTGTGGAGAGAACCATCTTGAAGGGCTTTGAAACTCAACATGCCATTCAAAAGACCCTTTTCTTTACCCATTTCTGCTCAAGGAGCTTTGTTTCTGCTAACGTTAGCCATCCACATTGTTACTGCTACACCGCTTTCTGATTTCCTACGGAGCGGCCAAAGGCCCAAATCACAGAATGCACGTGTGTTAATCACGAGTCAAAAAAAATAGAGGCATTAAAAGAAATTTGCAATAACTCGTTATTATCGCTTAATTTTGACAGCCCTAGGACAAATAAAAAAAATTGACCTGATGATAGCGCTAAATTAGAAGTCAGGAGATGATCAGAGTGATTAGAATTCATTCCGAGGGGAAAATTATTGTCTGAACTAAATTTCATGACAATCCATCAAAAAGCTGTCGAGACATTTCACTCAAAACCGAAAATGTCAACCCCATGGTGGCCCTCAAGGATCACCAAAGTCATTGGCATACATCTACTGGGAACCATACAACTTTTTGTCCATTCAATGTTTTGTGTTTTTGAGAATTTTGACCTGCCGCTGGCCCTAAAGGAAACATCAGGGGAACAACATATTCGGTAGAATTCATCCTTTTGGTTTGAAGGCCACTACTCTTCTACCCAGATTACCCAGACCGACTGGAATAATGATTGTGTAAAAAGAGAGAACACAGTGAGTAACTCCGTGCTGTCAAAATCTAAGACTGTGGGCAGCTTGTCTAACTAGCAACATAGCTTGAGGAGTATCTTTCAGGGCAACAGCACATGAATGTGTGGCTCGGTGCTTTCAGGTATGCGTTTTACTGAATAAATGAGAAACAGAGCATTTTTTTTAAGAAAGGTCATGTCTGTTCAGCACATTCACGCTGGGTAAAGAAAGGGAGGAGAAAAAAAGCCACAAATGCTGTGAAGCTCTTTAAATGGAGGGTGATGGAAATGGTCCACCTGTACACACACTAGATTACATACATTTGTCAACTAAAGGAATTTCTATTACCATTATCATCATGCCCCTTCAATGATTTTTTCTCGCAGAACCAATCGCCATCAGGGATAATTGAGACATAACAGTGCTTTATGTTTACTTGGGACTTAGATTAATGTCTTGGAGAATGCCATTAGTGGTTGTGATTGCTGCCTGCAGGACTGGCAAGGAGGGCGCTTGAAGCATCGGGGAAAGACGCACAAACACAAAGGAGGGCTCATGGGAAAAAAAGATTTAGAAACCAAACAAACAAACAGAAAACATAATGAAGCTGAGGCACTGCTGATTGCCAGGGTCACTCCAACCCCCTGGCATGAAGAAATCCCTTTTTTTCAGCAGAGAGGGGGGTTAAGGATTGGAGGTTTCCATCGGAAGAGAGGCAACAATCAGTGCTATCTGAGACGGGAGAGTGAAGTGTGTCAGTGCATGTATGTGTGTGTGTGTGTGTGTGTGTGTGTGTGTGTGTTGAAAGCTCAGGACCAAGCAGTGGAGGACAGGAGGGTTGAGTGGTTTGATGGGAAGTAGAAAGAGTTCATGTTTTGATGGGAGAGAAGGGTATTACAGGATATGTGGCACTCTCCATCGGATACAGAAAGCTCTTCGGAGCTGAAGAAAACAGCCATGCTGCACACAACAGTGACCCGAAAGGTTCAGCCGACAGGACACTCGTGCCCACACAAAACACTGTGAGGGCTTTGGATTGAATTCAGTTTAACAGGCAGTTGGCATCTTAACAGCTATATCAGTAGCACTTGCATTATTGTAGTGAATTAAAATATAAAAAACAAGACAAATTGATCGTAAATGACATTAAAGAGATAGATAGATTCAGGTTTTCTGAAGTGGGGTTCTACATGGTACTTATCCATAGTCAGTGTATTGACTATGGATAAGATGGCAGCCGGAACAAGTCGACAGTTTGGAGAAGGAGGCAGGAGTACTGAAACTACTGAAGTTAGGCAATGTACTGCTGTGGACGGGGCCACACAGCAAAATGTATTTTAGCGACCTAAAAAAAAGAAATATCAGTTTAAGTGTCTGCTGTATTTAGTAAGGGTGCTCCGATTGATCGGGAACCGATCGTTATTGGCCGATAAAGGCTTTAAATAGTTTGATCGGTGGTCTCCATAAAGGCCGATCAGATAGGCCGATCAGATGACGCACTACTCGTGAGAAAATGTTCTATACGCAGCTAAGTTACACATCAACCAGATTTTGTCAAAGAATGCTGTTGCTAAGTAACAATGCACAATGCCTATAGGAATCACGTTACGTTACTGCTAATGAATCCCTAACATTTCCGGATTTTGCTGCTTCATAATAAAAACATTCAAATACGAAAATAACGGAGGACTTTTATTGTGAAGAACTTACAGGAAATGAAACCGTTCACAGCCGGGGCTTTGACCAGTCGAGTAGCTAGTTTTCAGCGCTAGTCCGGGACGCCGCCGTGTAACTAGCTAGCTAGCTGAGCTGAGGTACAGACGAAAGGAAAATTATATGTTAAAAAATGTGGCGACATATCCCCGGTGTTAAGAGGCCCGCCGCGGAGTCAGCAGTAGCTATGGACGTACAAGCTGTTGAGGGCGAAGTAAAGAAAAAGAGAAGGTACTTTTCAAACAAGTGGCGCATTGACCAAACGTACAGCGAAAGACCGTGCAAAACATTTCAGACCATCCTGCCAACCTGTTTACATTTTAACGTCAATGTAGACTGTAACGATGTTTCAGTCGCTTGAAAGCTGCTGCCGTTTTAAATCTGTTGGCTCTCTGCTACTCAGTTCTACCCCGCGACTGACGACACACACACACACACACACACACACACACACACACACACGATGCAGGAAAAACCGGAGATGAGACGTACAGGATGACCTAAATTGAGGACAGCTACACTTAATACATCCATGAGCTACACTCGTTATTGTAAAATCAATGATAAGTTAAAGTCCAATAAGTCCTTTATCAAACCGTATGAATGTGTGTCCCAGGCCAGGATAGGACATTAACTTCCAATGTAAAGATCAACAAGCTACTGACACATAATAAATACATTATATTAATAAAATATGTATTATTAATAAAACATAATTTAATAAAGCAATTCAAAATATGATAGTGCACTCTTTTATAAATTTGAATTCTGGAAAAAGTGGCTGGTAAAAAATTTAAGTGGCCCCACCCTGCTCAGAACACACTGACAGTTTTTTTTGTAATTTATTCCAAATAAGGCTTTAGCTATATGTTAAGCTCTAAGCTGTTTAAGGTGTGTTTCTAACAGAGGAAGTGGAATGTTTCCTGTCAATAAAAGTAAACCGTTGACAATTCACAATACATTATCTTCTGTTAATTTTAATACTTATGCATTGTTGTTAAGAATATTAAAATTAATATATGATAAATATGACATGATAAATAGAAGGTTTCAAATAGACCCGGTGATCGGCATCGGTCGACACGGCTCACAGCAATCGGTGATCGGTGATCGGCCCCAAAAATCCTGATCGGAGCACCCTTAGTATTTAGAATATTTTCACCGCTTTACCTTGCCATTAGACAGGCCTCTCCGACAGAGAACTATAGCTGTTCAAAGCCACCAGACTCGGTTGATCAAAACAGTAAATTTAACTCACAGAACACTGGAGTTGCTGGTCTACCGCTGACTCAATAGGTTAATTTGTTATTGTTTGACTTTATTGAATCCGAACTAACTCTTCAAAAAAAGTCACACAATAACCCTAACTAACTAACCGATCGAGGCAGCAGTAGAGCAGCAACTCCTGTGTTCTGCGAGCTAAAATTACTGTTTTTATCAAAGGAGTCCGGTGGCTTTGAAGAGAGCAGAGATGGATATAATGGCTTCAGTTCCCCGTCGAAAAGGGAAGTCTGACGTGAAATTAAACCTTCATTGAACATTTTTTAAAATAATTTATATGAGATGATATGCTTTGTTGACACTACTTGCATCTATATTGAGAAGTCAGATGCCGCATCAGCCAATGCTTTCTTAAGCCAATCAGGTCTTGATGCACACTGAGTTTACGCCTGTCTCATGAAATGTGCTATATAAATAAACTTGACTTCACTTGACTTGCGAAAACTATAAACAAGGTATTTTTTATCTCTCTGGTCAAAAGACACAATTTCTCCTCCTGAGGTTTGTCTTTCTGTTATTATTGTACACTCATAATAATAATAATAATAATAATAATAATAACTTTAATCTTCAATCCATCAGTGTTTCTGTGCATTATTTTAGGTTTGTTTGAGTGCTTGCAGACAATTCCCACGCCACTGACGGCAAGGTTAAGCGGTGAAAATATTGTAAATATAGCATACATTTAGATTTTTCTAGGTGTCTAAAATGTGTTTAGCTGCTGCCCCCATCCGCAGCAGGACAATAGTCGCTTTCCGACCAGAGGGATTTTTGCAGTTCCTAGAACATAAAATTCCTAGAACCCTTTTTTTCTCGTGTTCCGACTGGACCAATTTGGGGATTTTTAAGTCCCTCTGGCCGTAGTTCCTGTAACTCTTTCAGCGCCTACTTCAGGGCAGGGTCTTTTCTCTTTTCCCTTTTCAGTATATGAACCTAGGTCAACGAGGGTCGGGTTTCCGATACAGACAGACCAACAACGGGACAATTTTCGCCATGTTATTCATCACTAATTTCACTTCTGACAACGTTTTAGGCGAGAAATTAACTGTTTAGATTTCAAATATAAGCAGTCTTGCGAAAATTTATGCCGAATTGACAATTTGCTTCAAAGTTTTCCAGCAGGCGCCTGCCCCGGCCGCTAGCTCGTCGCTCGGCCAGTCATGCTCAGAGACCCCGCTGTAAGCTGGAGGTCTCGTAAATAAGAGGCTTTTATTTTGCCGTTGACGGTTCGTTTGTTTAAATATCACAACACATGTCCATCATAAGATTATCGGGAACCTGTGGTTAACTGTCTTTTCGAGTTAAACTCCACAAGCGTGTCCTGCGGCCGTCTCTCACACACACACACACACACACACACACAGCGCAGCAGGCAGAGGCGGGGGAGAGAGAGATACCTGTCTCTCTTCGGGAGACTTGTTTAAATTATGACAAATAGATAGAATAGGGAGAGTAGTTAGTAGATCTGTTTAGAAGTGGACTTTTCCTATAACTACGTTCCTGTAACTACTTGGTCGGAAAGCGGCTATTGCTTAGCTTCCGTGTCGGTACTCCTGCCTGCTTCTAAAAAATGGGGGCGTGCCGACCGCCATCCACTGTAGCTCATACACTGAGTATGGAGAAGTACCTCATACAACCACACTTCAAAATATCCGAGCTATCCCTTTAAAAATAAAAATCCATACTCAAGTGAGAAAAAAAACCTTAAGAATATTTCCTTTAAAGCTGCCACTCTTTTGAAAAATTATGCCGGAGGTGGTTTTTTAAATAAAAAAATAAATACAAAATAATACAAAAATCTGATTGGAAATCCTGTTTTAAAACTACCATTTGCAGCCCAGACATTCTGTGGTTTAATTGTTAAATGATTTATTGTTACTTTAATTACTGTGCCACATTATCAGTAGCTCGTGTGTGTTTTCTCCCCACTTGTCCTTTTACTTTAAATTACAGAAAACATTTTCTCAGCTGTCATCGTCACAACAGGATCTTGTTTTTAACATGTGGTAATTAGTGTCTTCTTGCAGCAAGAAACACAGCAGGTCTTTGGAAGCACGGAGACATAAAACCCTGTTAAAAAAATCAGTCAAACCAATTGGCATTTTGGGGGTAAACGTGCAAAAGCAGAAAATGGTGATCCTTATTCATTCAGTAGTTTCAGTCCGAACTGAGCTTGCCTTTAAGAAATCTAAACTTAATTGGACTCCGGACAGGCGGCTGACTGATATTTGCATAAGCAGACTAATTTGAAAATATTGTAAATGATGAATTAGTTGTGCTATGGCAGCAGGATGATCATATGGTGAGTTGGACTTTACGAATACCCATAGGCCTGCAGCTAACACACTTCACATGACTTTAAGCTTTAGGCAAATATGAGAGGAAAGAATGACAATGGGAATGATAAGAAAAATCTCTTCACAGCACATTATCAGTGATTAACTGAAGGAATTAATTATCAAATGAATAAAGAGGAATATTTTTGTTAGACGAGTCATAGTCGCAACTTCAGTCAGCAACAACACAGCACAAATTCAGTACATAATATAAAGAATAGAAGAAAATGAAATATGAACAAATGTAACAAACAAGTGGCTCAAAAAAATGCCTCAGTAATCCACCAAAGTCAGATAAATCCCACGTAACATTTGCTCCCTCTGGGGGCGGCAGTTACCATTTTGAGCGGAGCCAGGATCAGGATGACATAGCGGACCTCGCAGCAGTTCTCTCCCCAGTTTTGCGGCCTCTCCAGACGGGAGATGCACACATGACGCCTCTGGAGATGCTTGACGTTGCAGCTGGAGTGGAGAGGAAGAAGGAGGAGGTTTTAATAACCTGCTTCACCTCACCGCCAGCGCATTTCATTTTCATATATTAACCTCTTTCTCTGCAGCAACAGGTAGACAGTATTCCACACACACACACACACATACACACACACACACACACACACAAATGTATGGCAAAGGCACTTCCACACAAATTCCTATAGTTCTATCAGTTGGGATAAAGTGCATTTTAAACAAAAAAAAAACAAAAAAAAAAAAAGCATTTTTAAAAAGATGACCAAAATACCACATTCACATACTACTGTACACATACTACTTTAGATTGCTTGTTTTGTCTAAGCAACAGTCTCACACCCCAAAATATTAAATTTGATGTAAACTAAAGAAGATAATTCTTACATTTGAGAAGCTGTATTTTTTGGTATTTTGGCTTGATAAATGAACACAAACAATCAATTAACAAAACGGCTGGGTCATTATCTGGTTGCTCAAACACTTGACCAATTGATTCATTGCTTCAACACATTACGGCTTACAGGATGCAGAGCCAGGACTGCTGGTACTGGATCCCGGTAGCGGTGGCTGTCACTCCCTGGATGGTCTCTGACAGTAGGTGCACTGCAGGGGAAAGGTCAGAGGTCAAACACAAGTTGGCTGAAATCGACCTCAAATCCAGTTTGATCCTCACATGCTCTCATTTTCCCGCCACACAGTGTTGAACTCCTTCTAGCACCAGCAACACATGGCAGCCGACTGCAACAATCCTGAAACATGTAGTTAGGGCTGGGCGATAAGGAGAAAATCAGATATCACGATGTTCTTGACATAATACATCAATGATATTGTAGGGTGGACAATTGATGCTTTCACAAAATATTTTTTACAATGAGATTTTAGGTAACTTATCAATAATGTGGTAAACAGTTTCAAGTGAAATTATAGAGAAACAAAATTCCAGCTATATACTATGTTTTTTACGTAAATACACAAAAATGGTGTGATGTTAAAACAAATCTGCAATTCTTCAAATGATATTCCCTCAAAATGTTTCACAACAGATTTTCTGAGAAAATTGAGTTAGTATGTGCTTGTTATTATCAATTTCGACAACGTAATTGTCTATCACGATATCTCGATATGTGATTTAATCACGATGTGATTGCATTGAAAGACAATAAACAATCATATTGAATTATTGCCCAGCCCTACGAGTAGTTTCAATCTGAAATATTCATGTGTTTAAATTAAAACCCAGCTCTGATTTCTTTAACCAGCCTAATGGTGTCAGCCAAAATGCCTAAAACGTTTAATAGAAGTCTAGAGCCTTGATCTGCTGTGCCAAGCCTCTCAATATGATGTCTACATCAGAAGTGTCTAACATGCTCGCCTTCTGCTGTAGACTGGAACGCCAGTCTGGTCTGTGTGCAAACACCACACCACGATAAACTAATGACGATGTCCATCCGACCCCAGAAAACATCTACGCTTATGTTCACAGATTTAAAAAAAAAAAAAAAACTTAACACATTTCATTATGCTGCCATGTTTACACAGTGCACATCATTAAAGATGGGCAACTAGGGACACCGCTGAAAGCAGCTCGCTGCTTCCTAATAAGAGGAATCTCCCTTTCCGACTTCTAACGCTGAGAGTGATGAATAATAAGTGTTTTGGGGGGATATTCTTCAGCAGCCCCGACTACCCCTAACCTCTGGACAAGATTCAGCGTGCTTTGCAATGTTCTCTTCCACTCATCAGTACTGAGCAAACTACCGGGTGGAAATGTTTTGTATCGTAAGCAGCGGGGACAATCATTTCCATATCACTCGGATTTTCTCCCTCTTTCTTTCTTTCTTTCCGGCGGTTTTTGTCTCTCTCTCCATCACTCTCCCCCTTTCTCTCTCGTTGCCATCTCATCAATAAAGTATCCTCCATTCATGCCAGAATATGATGGGCGTCACCATGACAACAGTATCACAGTGCTCAAGGAGTGAGAGAGCCAGGATGGGAGAATCAGAGAGAGAGGGGGGAACAAACCAGGGGGAGAGAAATAAGAGAGAGAGCATGTAGAAAGAGGAAGAGCAGAAGAAAGGATGAAAAGAAGCCTGTAGAGAAAGAAGGAAAAAAGCTGGCATGGGGGGTGGGCGAGATTCAGAGAGGCGGGAGGAAAAGAAGAACCAGGGGGAGACAGAGAGAGAAAAATAAAAGAAAGGAGAGGGACAGGAAGAGAGGGAGTGGGAGGAGACATGCAGAGAGGGAAACAGAGAGAGAGGGAAAATGCAAGCAGAAACAGGGGCAAATAAGGACCAAGGGAATGAATTTTATTTGTTACAAAAAACAAAGGAAGGAAGGGAGGGACAGAGAAGTAAAGGATATGGACTGGGATTCAATTCAATTAATAGCAGTAAGCCTGACAGCCATGTAATAATCACAAACCATCCAATCTCTCACTGACGTCAGGGAGGAGAGGAGGGGAGAGATAGAAAGAGAGAGACATGCAAACAGAACAAAAGAAAAATTAAAAGATAAAGGGGGGGGGGGGAGAAGGTGACCGATGTTTCATGGAAGACAATGTTCAGGGGTACCTGTGGTCTTCCATACCAACTGACGAGATGGCCGATGTCTGACCATCCTAGAGAAGCTGACGGCTCACTGCTAGCCTTTCGTATTACAACCACTTCCATTTTTTTTTAGAGACAAAATGTCTTTTCTACGTGAGAGAGATTGCTTCAGTGTTGGGAGTAGTTCAACAGCCAGGGCAGAGCAGTGTTCAGAGTCGAATGTCGCCATTACTAAATGTGGGAAGCTTCTGCAGAATGATTACTGAATTGTAAAAGGTCTAGAGTTGGGATTCATGGCAGCAGCACTTTCTGATTTTGTGACTAATGTATTTTACATCCTTTACTTTCCATGCATAGGGGGCTCTCTGTGTACTGTAACAAATTCAAATAGATTCATAAGATAGGCTGATATGACAACGTGTTATTTTACGAAATTCTGTAATTGAATGATTCCTAGCAAACTGTAATTAAAACTTAGAAAAAAGGATTATTTCATTTTGTGTGTGAAGAGTTTATAATACACAATTTACATCAAGATTACTGAACGTGGTTTTGCATCGATTTGCTATAATGAAGCTTTGCTTTAGTCGAGGCAGAGCAAGAGGACTAAAGTTGCCCTTGCATTAGCTAAATGGTGTCAGTTTGGCTACCAGCTGACTAACGTCCAGCCTGACACTTCTCACTGTAAAGAAGTGGTCAGATTACAGACTTACACAGGCGATCCAGATGTTTTGGTTTCACTTATACTGTAGGAGCCAAAACATCTGGATAGTCCCCTGGTGGCTGGTTGCAGTATAGGTCACAAACACCCTCCCCCCCACGTACACGTCAAATAATTGTTTTTCTCCCAAAGATGGTTTCTGTCATTTTAGGTAGTTCTGATCTCACATATGTTTGTTCAAGTGTTCATTTCTCTGATAAGTTTGTTTTTTTTATCAGTTATTTGATGCCATAAAAACAGGGTGAAACGTCATGACTGTCGTGGCTCCACCGCCCGATCAATACTGCACAGACTCTTGCTCCAAAATTACAAGATGGCAGCGCACGTATCCAGGATATTTTAGCTTAACTTTTGTACAGTAGGAGGAAGTGGAGACGTGTTGTTCGTTTTTATATATATTCTACGTTTGCATACATAAACTACGTGAGCTAGCACGGCTTGTGGGCAAACAGCAGAAGTCCACAAAGCCGTACATAATACAGCTTCTAATCAAACATACATACAGTACATACTGTCATAAATCTCTGTCACTCTCTATACCCAAGAAGTGACCCCTTTTCTCTACTGCTTATATTATTTTGGTGTGTATTTATTAAAAGATCCCCTACAGACATTATTATGTTATGTTTCCACTCCTCCCTCAAAACACACACTATGAATATGTTAATATTCATTTAAATAGTTTAACTACTGGACAAGTCTCCATCATCCGTGTAAGTGCACTGGACGTTTAAGTATCCACATCCCTCTTGTGTAAGTTGCATACTGGACCATGATTTGCTTCCCAATTTGTTATATGTAACTTAAGATTTGAGTTGAGCTCAGAGAACCCCCACTCCCCCCTCCTTCAGCAGATTAATATGAAAACAGCCTTTTAGTGTCATAGTCAAGGACAAACATCCAAGTGAAGCAACAACAAAAACAACACATATTTGAGTGGAGACCATAAACAACGCATTCTCGCTCTAAACTCGCCACATGCGGACGCTTGGTCAGGACCCCGTGTCATCACTTTTTTAATAGATGGTAGTTTGACTTCAACACGTGGTTAACGTTGTTAATTCAAACAAAACTACTTAGTTAGTTTAGGAAAAGATTGTGGTTTGGGTTAAAATAACTATGTTACCTACCTATGTTAAGTGCGTTAGGTCAAGGCGTAAGTTCAGTTCCTTTTGCCTTAATCAAAAAAAAGTCAGCGTCGACTTTTAGTTTCACACGGGACACAAACGGCAATCTCTTTGTTTCTTTGACACGTATATCCACCCCAACCTCCTCCCTATGTGGACCTCTTTCTTTACTCCCGTTATAAAGACTACTGCCACTAGGGGAGCCCTGCACATGCAAAACTAATGCTGGAGGGGTACGTGAAGCGGTGTAGTGTGACACGCAGGGCCATTGACTAAGCTGCTTTATTTGACGAGGTGGGAGCGAGAATGGGTTGCCCACCTCCTTTCTCAAACTGGCTGAACAGAGCCTTACGAGTTTGCATGCCAAAGTTTAGTCAGATTGAACTCGTTCCTCATTAAAAAAAAAAAAAAAAAAAAATGGAGAGCTCAATCTGGTGTGATTTTGTCTTTACTTGGCTGATATCTTCATGCCAACATTGCTCCCTCCACCACCCCAACCTCCTTTGTACATGTCCATGATCACGTGTGGGACATTGTGAATACATCACCAGCTGAGGTGAACAAACCTGACTTGGGTGTTAAGAGTGTGTGCGAAAGGGTTGCTGATGTGATCAAGTGGGAGACTAATTAAGACATGCACATTTGATGCTTGTCAGTTATGCGGTTTCTGCACCGTTTCGTCAGCTTTTGGTATGCAAACACCGCAGTTTCCATACACAGAAAGGAAGACCAAAAAAAAAAAAAATCATAGATGCTCATATGCAGCATATCACATACGCAGCATATCAAATGTGACAAACTTCAATGGAAAAGTGATGAAAAAATATGAGGACGGCAAGACTGGATGGCTGGATTGGCCCCTTTGATCTTTCTGGATTCTTAGGGAATTCTTTAACTGCATTATTCACACGATTGGGTTTGGGTTTGGGGGTGGGGGGTGTTCTGGGGGGGTGGAGGGGGGTGAACAGATTGCAATTTCTGTAATCCAGTCTGTCACAAATAAGAGAGAGACGAATCAATAAATACGCTACCAGTCAAAAAACGGTGATGTTAATATTTCTTTTGGCTGACGTGCCAGTCAAACATCAGCAACAGAAACTCTACAGAGATACGTGCTCATTCATTATGCTCAGAGGTGACCTCAATAAAGCCTTCTGATCTTATGCTGCCTTAAAGATTAACTGTGATCTCAACCATCGGTAGACCTGCCAACACACACACACACACACACACACACACACACACACACACACACACACAGGGAAATGATTGGTTTCCTTCAAAGCGTGGATTGTGGAGGGCACACAGGAGGTGATGAAAACACAGGAAGGATCCATACAGCAGTGGCAGATGAAACACTTACTGTAGGTATCCATCATAGCCAATCACCATGCAGCACACATACGTATGATGTCACATAGCGATGAGAGGGCCACTAGGACTGGGTCAATGGTGAAACCTTGTTATCGAGAAAGGTTGCAAATTCTAATCTACTACGCGCTTGCATAACAGCAAATTACATTAATGGTAAATAAACCGACGGCCTACATGGATACAATATCACAGTCAAGTGCTGCATATATGAACAGCTTAATTCCAATTATATAACCAGTTCAAAAACACAAATAATAAATATCCAGAACATGCCAAGGACTAACTCTATTGCCAAATAATTTTGTTACTTTAAACTCAACGAATTCACACAGAACCAGCAGCTTTTCTTCTTCACGGGACTTTAGAGAAAGAACTTATAAGGTTATCGGACAATGAGTCGGGGATGGAGAGGGCCTTGATTTGAGAGGCAGCTGGAGAGGCATCGATATCTGTGACACGGGAGGGATTGCTGGTTTCTGTAATCATTTGATGACTCAATGGATCGACCCAGTCCCGAGTGTGGAGTGGAACACAAACGGCATACTGATGGTGATTGGTACAGAAGCAAACTACTGATTGCAGCCTCGTGGCGGCTGACATTTTCATCAAATTAGCACAGCTTACCGTCATCAAAGAAAACGAAACTTTGAGATTTGTCTGCATGGGGAGAAGGAGGGAGAAAAACCAAGAGGAGAAACCAGAGAGTCAGTTCAGTCACCTTTTCAAATCAATGGGCGACCAGTATCTTTGATTTTATACTAATACACACTCTGCACACGCACACACACACACGCACGCACGCACACACACACACACATACACACACACACATACACACACACTTACTTTCTGGTTAACAGGCACGTACATAAATATCTCTGCTGAACAGAAGCTTCATTTCCGGCCTTCCTTTACCTCATGCATATTAAATATCATTTTCCAGAGAAAATCCCTCAATGTCTTGTCTTTGTTGGGCGCAGAGAGATCTTATCTTGGTTACCGTCTACAGGCTATTACCAAAAATTGGATTTTATCACTGATAGCAATTATGTGTTCAGCAAGTGCTGAGAAACCCAACGACGTCAATGAAGACATCAAAGATGAGAAAAATGACATGTCTGGCCACCATTTTACATGTGGTAAAGAGCTTGAATTAATGGTTTCAATTAGTATTCTGATCACTCGCGTAGAGCGTTACATGCAGAGAGATTTTCACAGGGAAAAGCCATGCCGCCGGTCTGGAAAAGATATATTACAACACAGAAGGCATAGTCGGTTGATTCAAAAATACACAGCACCTATTTACAGAAAATCAACATGTATGTGCAGTTTAGAAATACAAATAATAACACTCCTGCTTTAACAGATGCTCATGTATTTTTTGATTCATTAAACAAGTTGTATGGGATATCAAGGGCCTGAGGGCCAGATGTACAAACGCTTTTGCGTCCACTTCAGGTGTATTTGTTGCGCAACGTGCGCATGAAAGCATGGCGAGGTATGTACAAACAGGCCGCACTGATGTAAAAGTGCAGACTGCCTGTCGCGGGAACTGAAAATGGCAAATTGCGCTTTCCCGTGTTATGCATATGCATTCACGGGAGGGTCAAGGGGAAAGTGGGAGTTTCCCATAAAGAGATGGGAGGGGAAGCGCAAAGTGCGCCTAATTGTGTATTCCATGGTATGTACAACAACCGCCCGTGAAAGCGCGTTGGCCATGGCGCGGGTTGGCCATGGCGCTGATAATGCTACATTCGCAAATGTACGTACATCTGGCCCTGAGGGTCACGAAACTCACACACTTCAGAAATGGCTGTGTAAATGATTGCAGTTATATGTTTTCTTAAGACAGTTTTAAAAATATATGAGCATGTCTTAAAAAATAAGTCCCATGCTCACCTTTGCAGCTGTTAAAAAAAAATAAAAAAAAATCACTTTTTTCAGTTTGATTTGAGCTGGCAAAAAGTATATATAACACAGGAAGATTATGCAAATCGAGGCAAAGTGGAGAGCGGGTAGGATCGATCAAAGGTGACAGCTATTTAGGGAGAAATGATGGTACAGTCCTCACAAATAGGGCACACAATCAGCAGTGCATATAGCACCAAGCACGGTAGCTGCTAACAGGATCACAGAGGAAGAGAGGAAAATGCAATTATAAAATACATCATTACTCAAAATATTGACAATTAGTCATTCTGTGGCAGCCGCTCATCACTGTTGTAAGCACCGTCATCATCTTCAGCATCCTATGATCATTTATTGGTTTAAATGCGTGGAGTATCTTAAAGGATAAAGTAATATTTTTAATTAATAGAGGCAGGTTTGTAGACGTGGCTTAAGCCATATTATTATTGATGCATTGCATATTCAGCAATGCTGTTTCGTTATCCCTCTGCACAATGAGTGTACTGTGCTCCATCGCTGAATCCCGAGACAAAAGTGAACCAAAAAACCAGCACAAGTTGGCTTCTCTGTACAAGTTATAGCAGGACTAATTATCTCTGTGGGCTTTTCATCTTTTTCATTTTTGTAATTCTCTGTTCTTTCTGTGCCGGTTATAATCTCGCCCCGTTCTCTTTATCTCACAGCTGTACAGTATTACACTCCAAATGAGCTGGTCCACTTGCCAACCGTATCACCCAGCTGTGGCAGAGTGAACGTAGATATGGCAGAAATTAATACCTGAAGAGATATGTCACGTTGATAACATACTTACGTGCAATATGAATGTATTCCCCCAGGAAGAGCCTTTGTTCCTCCCCCGGAGATAATTTTCTCCCCCCCCCCCCCGAGCACTGACATGAGTGTTTCACGTGTGAATGTTCATGATTTGAATTCAGGGATCCAACATGTTACTCTGAAGTGAAGCAAATTTATTGCTAAACAAGATACTGAAGAGAAGGATTTCAAAACGAGGAGTGGTGCATAAATCCTTATTAAATAATTAACAATACCAAATTAAAATGTAAGGGCTCATAGGTAACCGAAATCCACAGGCTGACTGAAAAACAGACCTCTTTTGTGATGTGAATACATATTTAAATGTCTAATCGAATTTCCTCGTATCCATTAGTATATTTTCTGCTCATTCTGTAAATATGTATGTAGGTTACATAAGCGAGTGTAGATATTATTTAATAGCTACAGCCCAGTAGTGATGCTCATTTGCATGTTTCAAATTGTCGTCCTTATTTGTGGAATTGTTACATCATCCTCTGTGTGCAACTAATTATCAACTTATTCTCATCTACTTTTCTCCTGAACCTTCTGCTGCAGCTAACGCATTTCCCCAGAGTGATGACTCAAGTTTCAACTGGTTAAAAACAGCACTTTTTGCTGCACATAACAAAAGAAAATCAAGACTATATATTGTTTGGGAGAATCTTTAGTGCTATATTTTGATACAGTATGTGCAGATATTGGTTTTGTCAACCAACTATAACTATCACTCTACTCTATGGCTGTAGATTTTTATAATAAAGTATCACTGATCTACATGTTTTTCCCTTTATTTTTCTATGTTGCTTTATCAAACTTCAAAAAACAGTGAAACCCCTGAATGCTCAAATTGATTTTCAGAACATTTACAGACAGCCCAGACATGCGCTTGAAGCCTTTTCTTGTTAAGATGGCAGCCACAGAGAGAGAAAAAAGAAAAAAGTATCTTCTTTTGCGTCTGAGTGGGGTATTCTGGGTGAGAAACAGTCAAGTAGCCACAGCCACCACAGCTTGAGAGTCTCAGAGAGCCATTTGAAAAGCTAAGTGAGTGATCGATGACAGAAGTCAATTATCACCTCGCGGATCTTGTCAGAGGCGGCGGTGCAGGGTGAGCGTCACACACCACCTACCTCTGACTAACAATCAACAACTGTGGACAGCAGCCCAGCCAGAAAGAAAACACTGCAGACAGAGTATATGACAGGCAGCCCTTACACTACCATTACCTCCACATGCTCTTATAGTGGGAAGAAAACCCCTACCATTTTTCTTTTTCTACAAAATTGAACAGCCAGGCAAAATTGATGGGCTAATTATTATTATTATTTTTTTAAATTATATTTCTTTAATTCTTTGTGACATTAACCTAAAAGAATGCAAAGTCTGATTTGACAATTACTTTTGTGATGCCGTGTTCAGTACAGCTTGCAGCAGAGAGCGAGGCTTCAACAATGGCTTTATACTGTTATGTAAGAGGGCGGATTTCTCCTGCTGTAATGGGCTGAGGAAATTCGCCTTAACCAAGAGGCTTTGCTACTCAGCCTAAAGGACCTGTTCTGAAGGGACTGGGCTAAATGTGACAGGGACCTGTGGGCCGACAAAAAGGCACCAAACCTGGAAATGAATTTATGCATTAGAAGGGAGTAAGGTGTGCATAAAACTTTAAGCATATCTTACACACTTTTAGATACAATAAACCTCAGCTTTTAAAGTCCAAATAGAAAGCATAAATATATATGCATAAATGTGCAAGCAAAACTATTTTTTTAGTTAAAATGAATATCATGTTAGCCTTTGCATTCTGAAAATCCTTTTCTTTCCCTGAAATTTTTAACTGACTTAACCATTTGTAAACAAGAAAAGTGGCAACCTGCTCTACATGGCCCCATGCTGCTATGGTGAAAAGAATAAACCAAAACATCTCAAAAACCTTTTTCAACTATCTGAAAAATATTGAACTACAGTAACATTAGTGGAAGGGACACATGATTGTGTTAGATTTGATTATCAGTTGTGTTGTTCTCCGTGGCCCTGGTCAATTAAAAAGAAATTATTAATAGGATAACAGCTTGATAGTTTTCCTGGGAAAGGTCTGCACATGTAAATGGTTGCCAACAAGATTCCGCACGTGGAGCTTTGTGTCTGTTTGAAAAAGCCACAAGGCAAATGGACAGCCTCGAATTCAAACATCCCAAACTCTCCTTTGGGTCTTAAAAGCTTCTTGAACCATTCTCAAGTCTATGTGACAATGCTCCTGAGCCTGAGGTGAAGCTATTCTTCAGCTAGGTGTTGACCTGTGCAGACGTCAGAGGTTTTTTACGTCAGCTGTCAGCTGTAATGGGGTCTTGGTGTGATTGTGGTACGAGTTCTCTGTCGTATTGTGTTTTGTGTGTCTGTGATTGTATTTCCACACACTTGCTGGTTTAAACATGCACGTTGAACGCTTCCATTGCTTACCGTTGACCTCCTGCGCTCCCGCATCTGTGAAAAGCATGCTCATCACCTCCTCGAAGTTGCAGCTGGGCTCAGATGCATTGCTGTCCTGGCCCACGTGGTGCAGCATTCTCTTCAGGACGTCATCCAGGGAGGCAGCGGTCTCATCCAGCAGGATAGTGGCCCGCGCCAGGAAGCCATCCAGGTCCCGGTGGGCCCGGATCTCCTCCTCAAAGTTCATCAGCTTCACATACTGCGGAAAAGATGGAATCCTTTCAAAGTCTGAAATAGGTTTATTTGAGATTCCTGTGCTGATTATGCCAATCAGTGTAATTTTAAAAGAATTGCATTGCGCATTGTCAAAATTAATCTACCTTAGTTTCTGCAGAATTGGACCAAAGACATAATATCTTTGTATTGCTCTATTAAGTCTCCTATGTATTTCTAAGCTGAACTATTCTACTATCCCCAACATGCTGAGGCTTTTATATGGCAGTTATGTCTCTGATCTTGCATTTGGGAAATTAAGACTACAACAATTTGCCTGTTGGTCAGTATTAGCCAATGTCAATTTTAGGAGACGTTAACTTAACATTGTACAGGACAATCAAATAAGTTTAATTTCTATAAAGCCGGGCAGACACTGAACCGATTGAATCCGATTAATCTTTTAACCCTGAATTGGTTGACCCCAACTACTTTTAGAATCAGGATTCATATTTTGCAAGATCGTTTGTCGATTGATTTTGTCGCTAGTCGTTTGACGATAGCTGATTCATTTAATCAAAGATCTGGCTGTCAGACCATTGGAAGATTTCTAGCAGGTTAAATCAGGCCTAAATCGTTGAACAAATCAGAGAAGTGGGAGCAAAATCAGATGTCTGGAACAAGGCTACCAGAATCACTGATTTAAGTCCAAGATTTTAGCCTATTTCATGTGGTACAGCAGGTTGAGTGGAACTGATTCCTAAGATCCACGGGTACCACACGGGTACAGAAAAATACATTTATATCACCAAACCTTTAATTAAACAACTCAAAGATTAAGCCTACGCCACAAGTGTGAAATTGCCCTAAAGTTTCAATCTTTAAGTATCCACCCACAACACCCCTCTCAGCCAAATAGTCTTTTTTTTAATGCTTCACCCCACGTAAGCTTACCAAAACTGGACCAGCGGTGTCTGAGAATCACCTAAGAGACAGACGGATGGACAGAGAGAAGACCACGGCTCGATTGAGAGCCCAGACACCCACCAGTCTTTGATTTCATTGATCGTGTGATTGACAAAAATTCTGAAGATGAACAGATTCCCTGCTGTTCTTTTTAAAATGAAACAAGCACTGAGCAGAGTCCATGTCTAGAGCCCTTGGAGCTATTTGTGTATAGAGCTCTATAAATACATTTGATTTGTTTGTACGGTGCATCTGTCAGGTTTTGGGTTCTGTTTTGCTTCGGGTCAAGTGATTCAAAAGGTGTAAATTACAAAATAATTTGACATTATTTTTTTAAGATTTATTTCTAGTCATAGGCACCTTGCAAAATGGTGGTGTTGCGGTTCATCCATACTGTATGCTGGGTAGAGCACTGGGATAATCTTATGTCTGATAAAGAAAGTGAATAGCACACAGCTGAAGCAGAAACATGACCATATCATAATTACTTCTAAATATAGACCACTGCAAATAAATAGATCCACAACATAATTCTTGGTGGGGAAGTGAGGCTGTGACCATGTGAAACTGATTTAAAAGATAAACAGAAGGATAGAAGGAAACAAACAGAAAAAGTGTAATACAGAACGAGGAGATAAGTTAAAAAGAAGCAGGCAAGCTGTTTGCAGGAACAAAGCGCAGCAAACTGAAATCTCTGACAGGCTTGTACTGATGACGTCTAACTCTCGACAGCCCTGGTCATCAGTTTAAACTAATGCCCGCTGGGTGCTGCTTTAAACCCCTCGAACTGTGGAGTTGAGGATCTATCTCCAGTGCAGGAGACAGAAAACTTAATATTGCTCCTAGTTTTAAAGGAAATGTCTCTGTATGGTTGCTGGAATTAAACTAAATGATTTGTATGATGTTTCTGAATGTGATCTACTTAGACAATACTAATATATTAGAGCAGGTATATAGTATCATTGAACACTACACACCATCTACAAATTTCAGTCAGGCTTTCATGCTCACTTGCATTCAAAAAACTTGCATTTCTTTCATTTTTTTTTTTTTTTTTCCTTCTTTCTTTTAGCTTGAGCTGTATATATCTATATGACCCCTGACTATTAGTTCTATTTTTAACTAGTTCAAATCACAAATTTCACAGAATGCTTTCGAATGGATGTATAAGACAGATATTTCTGCAAAGGCTCAGACAGCGAGAAGCATCATCTTAGTCGTGAGTTTGAAGTTTTTGAGTCCAATTTCAATTTCGATCCACACATTAGACCTTCCACTAAAATCGTCTTTTATCATTTTAGGAATATTCCCACACTATAACTCTCTCTTTCGGGGGCAGTCTCTGAAAAGACGTCTGCATGCCTTCATCACCAGCAGGCTTGATTACTGTAATTTGCTCTTGTCTGGTGGACCCTGAATAGCTCTGAAATTCAGACATTACACCTAAAGTCCTGTCACTGAGAGCAGACTTTAAAATACTACTACTGGTTTTTCAAATCACTCAACTTACTGATTTAAAGTAGGGCTTGAGTGTCTGATATGTTAATATGGTACTCTCCTTCATTCCTTTGACACTATTTGGTTTCTATGCCAGGTCTTAGTCTCCTCCTGGGGTAGCCAGCAAGAAGAACTGAGAAAAAAATTCACATGGACTTAAGTGATAATTATACTTATAGCAGTTTAGTTTGTTTTATTGTTTTTGGGATTAATTTGACGTTTATTATTGTTTTATCACTTTTAGGGACAGGGCTTTCTCTGCTAATGCTCCCACACTCTAGAACAGTCTACCACTTCACGTCCGCTCTGCTCCATCCCTGCCCATGTTCAAAAAGCACCTCAAAACATTTCTTTTCACCAAGTCCTTTGACCCCTAACCCCCCTCCCCCCTATTTTTTCAGTGACCTTGTGTACCTTGAAAGGTGTGAAAGAAATCCAAGTTATTATTAATATTATTATTAATGCTGTATGTCTGCCATTCATTGTTGGAAATACGTTATGTAATTATTTAACAAAAGGGGCTGCAAAAAAAAGGGTTGATAAGATTACTGTGAGTAATCCCTCCTTTTCCAGCTGAACATGTAACAATCGATGAAATCCGCATGCAGTACACAGGTCTGTCCATGAATGAAGACTTTCTTGCATGATGCAGAGTGTTTGTTCAAACGGAAAGCCAATTAAGATAACAAATGGTAATCACATACCTCAGGCCGGCCATCAACTCGACAGGATCAAACAGGCAATTCCATCACAGATGGTTTGTCGAGACCCAATATGGACTTGTAATGTCCGGTATCAGCAAACAATTCTGACACCTATCAGGATACCTGTCTTTAATTAATAAGCTAAACGTCATTACAAGGTGCACCTAAATACACCATGAGTTTATGAGGGGCACCTGAACACAACATAACATTTTAAGGGGCACTGTATGCACCAGGAAGGTGCATAACTCACGGGAAGGTAAAATGTTGCCGCAACGGTGACTTCAGGGAAGCAGGAGGATTTAACAGTTGTGTTGTTTCTCTGTCATGTCCGTCTCTGGCAGTGGTCATGGTGTCTGAAAAAGTGCCGCTGCAGGCTACCGCTAAGCTAACGTTACCTTGTGTCTTTAGCTGCATGCTACCTGCTACACTGTGTCATCTGTGTGTGTTTTTTTTCTTCAGATGTGCAATAGGAAGCTTGGTTGGAGTGCGATAAAATACACAATATAAACATAGAATTGAATAGATCTGCCCCATTGTCACCGATACTTAATCGAGCCGTTTGGTTCAGTATCGGCCCGATATCAGATATTAGGTCTGTACATCCCTAATTTCAGCATGATTTAGGTATATTTTAATTGATCAGATTTGTTAAGACTGGTCCTGGCTTTACAGCAGTCTGGATACAGCAGTAGTTGTATCCAGACTGTATCATCACTGTGACATTGCCTGTGCTAAAACAAGAATCAACTCCTAGAACCATATAAGGGAGCAAACAGTCAAGATGCATGAAAAGATAAACATCAGCAGACAGCAGTTTCACACAAGATATTCATAATGACAGCAGAGCTACTCAGTTGTCAAGCATATCTTACATAAATTGGATTGGTTTTACAAACCTCAGCGTGCTTTAGAGGATGGATACCGGGTTCAGACAGATATGACAGAAAAATGCGGCCCGATCCGCACTCTAGCATGCTTCTATTGTGCACTATGGAGCTGTGGGCTATTACAGTATGTGCTGTAGGAAAACATGTAGTAGACTGGGACTCGGTATCGGACGATACTCATGACTCAGCCAAATAAATCTTGATTAGAACATCTCTAGATGTAATTAAGCCTAGCTATTACTGACTACGAAGGAGGATGCATTAGGGGTTAAAATTACGTAAATGCCAACGTTAGAGCAAATGTTTGTTTTGCTCTTGTAATTAAAATATTGGATACTGTGTGCTTTTCTATTATCTATTTAAATCTTGGATGCTAAATTTCTGAATCCAGTTTCTGAACTGTATTGATAGATGGCTGCACTTACGTATCAGCATGGGCTGAGTTCCTTGACAGCCAAAAATCACTCTTAAGTAACATTGCATTTTTTTAAATGGGTAGCTCAAATCAAGTAATCTAATGGGTTTATAGCTGTTATGTAATAACCAAATAGCATGGCTATGACGTCTATTTCCGTTGCACAATAACTGTTACTCTGCGTCTGAGAAAAAAAACGTTACTAACAACCTGAAAGCTGGTACGCTATATTTAGAATATTTTCATCGCTTTACCTTGCTGTCAAATAGCCCTTTCCGACGGCGATATGAGGCCGTTATCTAGGTTTTCTTCAGACACTAGACTCCACTGAAAAGAACAGTAATTTTACCTTGCAGAACACGGGAGTTGCTGGTCTAACGTTCCATAGCAACCGCCTCGGTTTGTGCAGGCAGCCAGCCCAGGAGGGCCTTTTTTATTGCATCTATTTAATTATTAATACAAAATGTATTGTAATTGGAATTTTACTATAACTTTTACATTGCCATACATGACGTATAATGTTTTATAAAAGCAATAGCTCACTTTAGTCGTCCTTCCGCTTTGCATCGAGCAGAACAACGCTCCTTAGCTGTGATATAATCACAACATACCAAAGACTGTCGTGAGCAACCTGATCTCACAGAATTCATAGAATAATGAACACGGCCCCTTAAAAAAAAAAAAAAACACTTCTGTGAAATGAACATGGATCGCCGAAAATTCCGTGAAATGAAGTTAAGGAAAATGTTGTGGGTGGGCTTACATTTCCATGACACGCGGGGATAACAACGGGATGGTTGGGTTTAGGAAAAGAAGAACAGGACGGTTACGGTTGGGTTTAGGAAATGTGACACACGGGACACGATCCCCGGTCTCCTGGGTGAAAGTCCTGTGTTGTTTGACCCATCCAACCCTCTAACCA
Organism: Sander lucioperca; assembly: GCF_008315115.2. Classification (NCBI taxonomy): domain Eukaryota; kingdom Metazoa; phylum Chordata; class Actinopteri; order Perciformes; family Percidae; genus Sander; species Sander lucioperca. Next base: position 26,440,884 of record NC_050190.1, on the reverse strand, counting down.
ACCTCCCTACGTGGATTTTCGGGCTTTCATGCTACTCGCTACCGTAGTCGTTCCTAATGCTACGTAATCTTCTCATTGACTTTACATTGGCATTGTTTTCCGTGGTGGCCACACGGAATTTTCACACATTCCGTGCCACCACCACGTTAACAGTTTGTGATCATTTCACGGAATTCTGTGAGAGCAGGCTGGTCGTGAGCTATTGCCTAAAAATATAATTGAATCAATTTTTCATGCTTACCTTTCTTGATGTGTTCAGTAACACACAACCGGAGTCGTCAGCGTCTAAGGAGTAACAAAACAAGGGGTACAATTACACATTCAAAGTGTGCCACAGTAAAACATCATCATATACTGTATGTATGCAATTAATATATTCTAGTGTACAACAATTTCACACCTATATGTGTTATATTGTTATATCTCTAACATGTGCTTTCAGCAAAATTACAACATTGGAGCAACAGGTGACAGTTGTTTAAAGGGTAACACATTGTATGACCTACTAGTGTACGTTTCAAGCACACTGAACCCAAAGAGTGTATTGCATTTCCACGTTACATTCTCACAAATAATCTCAGCTACCTGTTCAGCCACACCTAGTTTGCTGCCTCTCTATTGTAATACCTGGGTGCCAGCCAGTCTTGTATAAAGTACTTGAAAGCAATACTTGAGTAAAAGTACAAGTATTTTAGCAGAAAATGACTTTGGTCAAAGTTAAAGTCACCTTTTAGAATATTACTTGAGTAAAAGTCTTAAAGTAGTCTCTAGAAATATAAATAATTAAGTAAAGTACAGATACGTAAAAAGTCTACTTAAGTACAGTAACGAAGAATTTGTACTTTACGTCGCATTACAACCCTGGTGCCAGTCATGTAACCATTTCTAAAAATTACATTTTTATCACACATTTATAATAAAATGACAACACCTGTACAAAGTCCATGGTACAGAGATGACAGGAAATGAAGGGAGAGGGAGGGAGGGAGAGAGAGAGAGAGAGAGAGAGAGAGAGAGAGAGAGAGATGAGGAATGACTTGAAAGCGCACCCAATGACCAGCTTTTAAACAATATAGCAGCGTTTGTTTCCGAATTAAGTTAAAATGCTTAATGTTTGTTAAAGGTTCTCTAAGCGATGTGACGCGTTTTTTTAGGCTACAAATTTGTCACATACAGCAAACATCTCCTCACTATCCGCTAACTGCCTGTCCCCCGAACACAATGTAAAAAAACGCGGTCTCTGTAGACAGCCCAGGCTCCACAAACGCCAACAAAAACAAACTGCGCCAACCTGCACCACCAAACATAACAAACAGGGTTCCAGCCAATAACCGACAAGAAGGATTTGGGGCTGGGGGTTAGGGGATTAGTGCGCGGAAGGGAGGGGACGGGATGAGGAGGAGGGAGGGGCGAGCTAGCCTCGTTTTGTTTGACAATACTTCGAACGTCAACAAGATGCAACGTCACCCAACATAGCTTAGAGCACCTTTAATGTTCTGTATTTGCATTTAAAAGCATGTTCTAACCAACAGAGCATTCCTCATTGATGGTGCAAATTCTGAAATAAAGATCACAAGTAACAACCACTAAGCCAGTAAAGAAAAATAAGCCTGAGACCCTTTTTCCAAAAGTGATGAAATAATCAAGAGGCAAGTCTCTAAATGCTCTCATTGAACAGGGATTGGAAGTTCTCTGCTGATAAGGTTTTAATACACACGTCCGTGGAGCTGAGGAGAGTGCTCTGATAAAGAACAAAGGTCTGGATTTTCCCAGTGCCAAAGAAAAGGGAAAGGGAGGAAAAACCTTTTATGTTAGCAAACAATAGGGGGACAAACCGATGGAATGAGGTTTTGAACACACTTCAGTCCCTTAACTAGCAGATTCAGTACCCTGCTGACTCTCATAAAACAGTCCGCCACCGCCGTTACATAACGCAGTTATCGCCGTTTACTGTGGGGAGCACGTTATGAGGTTACCACGGGCTTTCCTCCACTGCTCCACGTGATGCACTATGTCGGCTCCGTCTGAAAATCAATCAGTGCTTTACTCCTCCCTCCGGCGACGGAAAAGCAAGAACCCCCCCCCCCTTTAACAAGCCACTAAGCCTTAGGAAAGCGTCAGGATATTATAATATCAAAACTCCAGCCACAAGTGAACATGTTGGAGTGCGAGTCTGCAGGAAAAAGGGGTTTTGATCGCCACACCAAACACCTTGCCATCATAAAACCCTGCAGGCAGTGGAGGAAGAAAGAGCCCCTACCTCAATGATGGGGCATTGGCAGGGGGCACGTGTCGTGTGCAGTGGATTTGGTTCATCAAAGCCTCCCAATCAAACAGCACACGGCTGGGCTGATCCGCTCCCAGAGGGGAGAGCGAGCTACGGCTCTAATTGCTGTCAGGCTGCAGCCGTAAGGAGATATTCATATATTCATATAAGATTACCTCGTCCCCAATGATCACCTCCTCCTACTGGCCTCTGTGTGTCTCGATGTACTGTGTGGCTTAAAGTAATCCAGGTGAATTTCAGAGTTGAGGGATTAGGTAGGTGTTAAAAAGTGACAAAGGCTTTTTTTCCTTCTTATTTCCTTACTTGATCAATGTAGCACTACAACTGTTGATTATATTCAGTCAGCCACAAGAGTTATGCAATCTCATTAAGGGTCATTAAGAGTTGCAGGGTGGTGACTGAGGATGGCTGAATTACTTAATTACTCTATTACAGCAGTAACCGGGGTATGGTCTTACCCCAGTTAAGTGAATAACCGGGTTCTGCCAGTTCTCCACGTATACACGAGCAGGGAAGAATGGGAAGAATGACGGGAGTAACTCTACCTCTGCCATCACACAACACTAGCTTTTTCTTCCAATGACCTATGTCAAAATTACACCAACTTAATTTCATTCACACACTTTTGTCACAGTGTTCTCACCAGATGACTGACAACTTGTATGGCTCATTATCTGTAACCAATGTCGCCCAGTGCCAGGTGAAATTAACAAGCTACCGTTAGCTAACTAATGTTAACGTTAGCCAGCGGCCGCAGCGGGGACTGCTCGGCCCATCCACCTTTTTGCAGAGACACAGCGTCGACAGCCCCGGAGATGGACAATCTGTTTAGCCATCTCCCAGTGTCTGCGGCAGGGAGTAAAGCAGATGGACCATTGGCTCTTTGCTGCCAATGGCCTACTGCTGATTCGGCCAACGCTGTTTTCTGTATCAATGTTTGATCATAGCAACGACTACGACTCACAGCGCTGTCGTATTATTTCCGGGTCAAAAACCACTTCAGCGGAGTGGGGATGGGCAGCTGGAGCATGCGCAAACGCTAAACCCAATCTTACTCCGGTTAAGGTGTATACAGTACATGCAGGAATACCCCGGTTACTAAAGGTCTGTTAACTGGGTTATGAGAACTCATAACCCGGGTACTGCCTTAACCCAAATATAATCGTTTTTTTTAACTGCATGTAAACGCACTGAGTGTGTGATAGGAAAGATGTCAGGTGTCCTTGGGCCAGGGCTGGGCAAGTGTGATTGAAACAGTACATGCATTTCAAATATGCGTTTACAAATCTAAATGAATTGGTTTGGTAGTGTAAAAAATGTTTGCTAATTTAAATACCACAGGTACAGTATATATCACTTTGAGAATACTATAAATACATTTCCCATCCATCTCCCTAACTCTGCCTTTGGCCGAGCCCAGATCGTTTCATTTGGTGAAATCTGTATAAAACAGCAGGGATGCACTGATCAGATCAGTATCAGGGCTGATGCCGACTTTATTTAGTGGATTTTGGCCGGAGGAGAATCTAAGCCACATTCAAAAATACTCTCAGGTCTTACTCATCACTAATTGTTATTGAGTTAAGTAACATGGAATCCTTGTTGGGTAAACAAACTCTGAGAATCAGACTAATACAGAGTTGTCTCAAACAACTGCACCAGGCTTTTCTATTTCATTTGATACAGAATTCATGACTTTAAATTATGAAATCCTTAAATGGTCAATGGAAATATTTGACTTTATTTTATCTTCAAGTCCTCTACACTCTGCATAGTATACTGCATATCCATGAAACAAACCACACACAGTTATCAAGGTAAAGTAATGACCTTGGTCAAAATCTAAATCCTCAAGTTTCCAGTGTGAGAGACGCCTGTCCTTCCTCATGACTTTTCCACTTCAGCATTCAGCCAAATTGATTGAACTGAGATGGAACCCCAGATGGAAGCCCAGCGCTGGCAGATATATAATCATGAAGTCAATTCTATTTATTGGGAGCATTAGACAGCTTTATGACAAAGTTCTCTGTAGAGAGACGAATGGTTAAGATCATGTCAAAACGATAAAAAAAAAAAACAGCATCCCGGTATTACCAGCACAACATTTCAAGTAAGCTCTTCAATGTCTAATCTTTAACACTCACTTGAATAACTGCCATCCATCACTTTGTTTGATCTTTGCCTGATGCCACTGACTGACTGCCTGAGGAAAACGTATTACTGACTCTTCGGCCCTCACACAAGATTTCTGCAGATACTTCTAGTATCTTTGTATGTGTGGAAATAGTGTAATCTATCAATAATCAATAACAGGGAGAATGCAGATAAAAAAAAAATGACAATGTATTAGATAACAAGACAAAGTGTTGCTGATGGTTTAACATTTGCTAACTAGCTTTAAACTATTAAAGTGCTCATATTGTGCTTTTTGGCTTTTCCCCTTTCCTTTATTGTGTTATATATCTTTTTGTGTACATTATAGGTTAACAAAGTTAAAAAGCCCAAAGTCCTTCAACCACATAGAATCAGAATCAATCAGAATCAGAAATACTTTAATAATCCCAGGGGGAAATTATTTTTCTTACCACTCCAGGTATACAAACAACATATACACTCACCTTGAAGATTATTAGGAACACCTGTTCAATTTTTCGTTAATGCAATTATCTAATCAACCAATCACTTGGAAGCTGCTTCAATGCATTTAGGGGTGTTGTCCAGGTCTAGACAATCTCCTGAACTCCAAACTGAATGTCAGAATGGGAAAGAAAGGTGATCTAAGCAACTTGGTTGTTGGTGCCAGACGGGCTGGCTTGAGTATTTTCCAATCTGCTCAGTTACTGGGATTTTCATGCACAACCATTTCTAGGGTTTACAAAGAATGGTCTGAAAAATCCTCTGATGGTTACTTCCAGCAGGATAATGCACCATGTCACAAAGCTCAAATCATTTCAAATTGGTTTCTTGAACATGACATTTAGTTCACCGTACTAAAATGGCCCCCACAGTCACCAGATCTCAACCCAATAGAACATCTTTGGGATGTGGTGGAACGGGAGCTTCGTGCTCTGGATGTACATCCCACAAATCTCCATCAACTGCAAGATGCTATCCTATCAATATGAGCCAACATTTCTAGAGAATGCTTCCAGCACCTTGTTGAATCAGTGCCACAAAGAATTAAGGCAGTTCTGAAGGCGAAAGGGGGTCAAACACGCTATTAGTAGGGTGTTCCTAATAATCTTCAAGGTGAGTGTACAAACAACATATATTATTCAGACTTTTAACATATATATTAAAAACAAATATACAGAAATATATACAATATGAAATGTATAGTGTTAATGTACAAATTGTACAATAAAAAGGAGAAATGATTGTCTATGGTGAGATGATTATAGTGCAATAAAAAAAGAGAAGTGATTGAGCCCTATTTTAACGATCTGAAACGCAAGTTATCAAACGCCAAAGGCAAGTAGCTTTGTGGGCGGATCTCAGGCGCTGTTGCTATTATACCGGCGGGATAAATGACTCTTGCGCCCGATGCAAATCTAAAATGGGTTGGTCTGAAGTAGCTACATTACTCATAGGTGTGGTTTGGGCATAACGTGCAATAAACCAATCAGAGCGTTATCTCACATTCCCTTTAAAAGCAGGCGCGCTTGTTCCATGGCGGATTGCTATTATAATGGTGGATTTGCTAGGCACAAGCTCTTAATACATCCATGGGCGCACGCCAGGAGCGGTTCACAGTCAAGGAGACCGACGTTTGCTATTGATTTTTCTTTTTGTCAAAATGTAAATAAAGAAATGTCACAAAAACATACTTTCCGATGTTTTGGGCTCACTCTCACTGAATCACGAGGTTATGTCTGCATGGTGATATTTTTGCAATGTAGTCTAACATTAGACCGAGATTACCTCACTATAGCCGATGCAGCTCTTCTGTCTCTCCTCTCCAGTGCTGCTGCTGGGGCATTTGGATTAAGTGCCATCGGCACATGCAGTTCAACATCACATCTCCTTAAGTCCTCTAATATTTCCTCATTTATGTCATCAACACATCCATGATTCATGGAAATGTTGTGTAAAACAAGGTCATATTTTTCCTTGTATTTATGTATGGTTTGCAAAAATGGGAACTGCTGGGTCCGTGAGATGAGAGAAGCAAATTGTATGCGCACTCTACATTACGGCCATGCACGCGCCCTTAAAATAGCATCTGAATAACGCGCCACTGACTTTAGACTAGGTTTTTCCTGGTCTGTGGCGGAACTGTTTTCTGAAACTGCAAAATAGCACTAGGGAACGTTTGCGCTGGAAAACGGCTCCTCTTTTTGCTGAACCGCCCCCGGGAGCGCAAGTTCATTCCCTAATTTACCGACGTGAGTCTGTTGAGGGAAATGTCGGGTGCAAAATAGGAATGATATATGCGTCGGTGTACAAAGTCAATTGCGCTGGGTGCAAGATAGGGCCCATAAACCTATTCTGGTACAACCTCTCAATACAATTATGAACCTGAAAATGAGCATAATATGAGCACTTTAAACAAACTACAGCTGACGATGATGGGAATATTGTTTAGTTTTTGCAATTATTTGGTCATTAACCTAAGATATTGCAAGATTAAAGTTTTGACCTGATGATGGCTATAGATGAGGGGAACATGAATGTTTGTTTCAAATGTTGTGGCAATTCATCCAGTATTTGTCCAGATAGAGCACAAATATACCACCAAAATAGGCAATCAGCAAAGTGGACTATGGATATCTGTACCAAATTTCATGGCAATCCATCCAATAATTGTTGAGACAGATAAGAAAGACTTGGGATCACCAAACTAAGCAGCCTTCATCCTCTGAGGACCATGAAATGTTTTACAGACAGTAAAACATTTCATATCAATCCATGATATACACATTTGAGATAGTTTCAGACTCAGTTTAGCATGTACTATAGCAGACCAAAGTTTTCTCCAATAAAGAGCCATGCTGCACGCATGGCTAAGAAAGTATATAGTAAAATTACATCAGGTGACTTCTTTAATCACGCTACACCCCCAACAGGCTTGGTGAAGACCAGTTACTGAATAACAAAAATATTGCTGAATAACCCTCAAAAGATGTATCTGCCTCCTCTACTGTGCATGAACTTTAGGAAGGGCTTTAAGGCATTTCCTTAAATGCATTTTGACCCCCCCTGAAGAACCTGACAGACTGTTTTACAGGGGTAGGTGTTACATGTACAGTAGTTAAAGAAAGCATCAGTAACGGCAGAGCACTAGGTTGTCCAATCCAGAGCAGGGTCAGGATCCTTACACAAAAAGCATAATACAGTAAGTTGTCGCTAAATTGCTTTATTTATGGACCTATTCTTGGGGTAAAACTGGCATCTTTTCCTTTTCATAATGGATTTCCTCTTAAAATACTGTTAAAAGTCTGTACAAGAAAAAAAAATTTTGTCCAGAAGGAATCTTTTTTTTTTCTAAATGGCTCTGCCACAGAAACTTGACATTCAGCACTTGTATTTTGTTTGCCTACACTGAAAAACAAAATTAACCAAGATGGTAACCATGCATGGTACATTTCCAATAGTTGTTCCAAATTGTTTGAGTGTGAATGGATCATTTACTTCTGATGGTACAATTCACATTGTCTGTCTCATCTTATTGGAGCGGTCAGAATTTTTCCTTCATTCTGACAGCGATGACAAACCTTGCCTCATCTTCTGTGTTTTGCTGTTTGTAAGAGACAAATTAGTAGTCACTAAAATGTACTTTATCAATAAAATGTACCTCCGTTCCTCTTATTTCTAAGTTGGAGCCATAGACTGTATAATATAGAGATGCACCGATTGACCGGCCGGTGACCGGAATTGGCCGATTTTCACGTGACCGGCCATGACCGGAGACCGGCAGGTCAGTCTGATATATGACGATTTTATGCCGGTCAAATGCACTCGGGCGCCACATGATAAACATCGCGCAACATCAGCATCGCACGTGCACACGCACCGCCGCTCCATCAGCTGTTTATGAAATGTCAAAGTCGTAATTATACACGGCTCTGCAGAGCCGTTTGCTCTACTGATCTCAGGCGAACGGTCAGCCGCTCTCTCTCTCCTCTCTGAGGCTGAACAACTGGAACAGGAAAACCGCACTCACAGCTACAGTTTATCGGAAAATAGCGTTGGGCACGGCACACTGACTTTGATGAATTTACTGTTTATCAGACCCCAGATGAGACAAGAAGCTAACGTTAGCAAACGCTGCGGTGACAGTCCCGGTCTCTGATGCCCCGCTGCAGGAGACTGTGTGTATTCCTCCGACACGCTGTATTAACGTTACGGTTTAAAATGCTTTCCAGGTTAGTGGGGATGCATACCGCTCCAAACCAACATTAAAAACGTAGTAATCTTCCCTCAGCGTTTAGTTTTTTTGCTAAACTGTGTATAAAATGAGCGGTGACGTTAAATCATCTGCTCAGGTAACAGCACTCTAGGGTACCGTCTATTTGCTGGATTGTTCCGAGGTAACCATGATTTTTTTTAATGTTTTTTTTTATAGATTAGATTCAATTTTAGATTAGATTTACTTTATTGTTATTGTGAATATATTTGTTAATAGTGAATTTCCCACACCAGGAGTAATTTATATAGTTCTATTTTAAAGCAATAGATTATCTGTTCAAAAAATTTTCTATGTTCTATGCAAAATGTAAAAATGTTATATCAAAGAAAAGATAGAAAATAAATATTTGTGTGTGCTGTAAGGTGGTTAGAAAATATGAAATCAGAATCGGCTAAAATCGGTATCGGCAGTTCAAACCCAATGAAAAATAGGAAATCAAATCGGCCTCGAAAGTTGTAATTGGTGCATCTCTAGTATAATATTAATGGACAGAGTTTGCCGTTACGGCGCAGCCATCCTGGTTGTGGATGTGACGATTTTAGATGAGAGGGAGGAGTGAGGTAGGAGCCCTTACACTCTTCACCAGATATCACGTTACATTACACACTTTCACTGGCAATCACATCATAGCCACGCCCTAAAACACCCCCTGCTTTATCGCCGATTTTAAAATCAACGAGACCATAATTCAAAAAGTGAACATCCTTCTGTGTTGCAGAAGACTTAAAACTAGCGATTGAGACCATAAACTCATTATGAAAATGTTTACTGAGGTACTAAATCAAGTGAGAAGTGGGTCACTTTCTCATAGACTTCTATAGAAACCAAATTCCTTTTGAAACCGCACGTGTCGCCCCCTGCTGGAATTCAGATAGAATGCAGGTTTAAGGCACTTCCGTATTTGCAACACTTCGCCGAACCGGATGCTCTGTCCATTAATATTATACAGTCTATGAGCACACAAGCAAGAATGATGGATGATGATGGCACTGTGGGAGAAAAAAAGAAGACTGCGGTACTTCGGAAGCTGAGCTAGTATTTGGGACATTAAATCAAAAATGCTCTTTATGTAACTCAACTGTTGGAAGCCATTATAAAACATATCTTTAATATGGTGCAGTTAAACATCCAACAGGCACGATATCATAAAGGTCAAGATTGAATAGTGTCCCAGAAACCAAGCTGGCATGATACCAGAATTATAAAAGCATCCAAAGCATGACTACATTTTCTCATGAAAGAAGCCACAGTTAAACATCGGGGGAGAAATGAATTAATTATAACAGACAGATGTTTTTGAAATTAGATTTAGGTAGGAGCTGCTGTCTCTGGGTCTGATGTAATCACTAAGCTATTTGCTTTTCCACACCACTGCTTATTTAGCCACACAGGACGTGATTAAAAGTCCTGTTCAGAGTCTTACGTTGGTGGACACATTGCAAAGTGGCTTGCTTATGTGGAATAAGACAATAACATAATAATTTGTGACATAAATTAAAAGCAGAAACAGGCACACAAACAGCTCATTATACTGGGGCCAAATGTATGTGACAACTAGACTGGGGGGGGGGGGGGATGAAAAGCAAACACTAATCAACATTCAGTGTGCTGTCAGTGAATAGAACAGTCAATGTTGGGCATAAACAATCTGCAACTGGGGGTGAGAATGTTGCTTGTTGCCTGATGCCTAGAGCTGTAAAAATTCCAAATTTTGCTGTACGGTTAATTGTCTCAGAAATAATTGCGATTAACAATATAATTGTCTCTTTCAGTCAAATTTTTGACAAAGTGTTTTAGTGTGGGTTACTACGGTTACAATTCAAAGAAATTGCATGTACAGTCTCATCTTTTTGAAGCAGTCGTAATTGTTTTCCCTCATTCTGACGGTGAAGACAATGTGATGAAGTTTCTTATTTTTTCAGGTACTTAATTCACTGGATTAGACAAAAACATTTTCAACATTCCCACGTGTCTTTTTTAGCAGTTACTCATTTCCAGAAAATGTACTATCGATATTGTAGTGTGAACTGGTGAATAAGAAGATGCTTACAAACGGTGTTTTCTCAACAGGTATCAGCACTACTGAGTAGCTGGCACAGTAGTTTTATATCGTGTATGTTTCACCATATGACCGAAACTATTCCTAAACTCCAGAAGCTCTGGAAACCCTCAATGGACCTGGCTCAAGAAAAAGGATGGGACCACTGATTTGATTTCAGAAGTTGTAAGTTGTTATATTTTTGGTCTTATAAAATGGTTTTACATCCTGGCCCAAAAGTCTAAACCATAGAAATAAAATGGATAGAAAGGCCATTCCCATTCAAATCAACTAACTTCTGTATAAATAGACTTGTAGCAAGTCACGGACATGAAGATGCTGTGGAGTGGACTAAAACAACTTTTGAACGTACACGTTCCACCAAAACAAGTTCCTTCCCGAGGTTATTTTGCAGAGGCAGCAGTGCTCCAGCCAGCGCTTAGCGCCGCCCAAGAAGATTGTGATTGGTTTAAAGAAATGCCAATAAACCACAGAATGTTTTTCTCCCATCCCGGAACGCTGTGTGGACTAGCCAGACCCTGCTCTGCAGCGCTGTAGAGGAAGGTCTGGAAATGCGAGGCTACCAGATGAGTCACAGCTTTGCTTGGCTGTTGTCTGTGACCGGTGTGGCGTGGGGGCATGGCAGAGTTAGCAAGCTAGCTAACTAGCCAGTCATCCTCTGGTTGGTTGGCTGGCTGGCTGGCTTGCTGGTTCCACTGTCTGTGCTTTCATCCTGCATTGGTTACAGAAAATGAGCCGAAACAGCGGGCTGGGTCATTCCGTGCCTCCTGCTCACTCCTTGCCACTCTGGAGAACGCTTCCCGTGCTGCGTCGGCCCACTCTCCTCCCAGCAAGCTAAGACACACTTTACGGCCCCACTGATGCGCATGTCACCACTAACAACAATCACCATTTTGTTTTATATTAATCGAATGACCACGGCAAACCGTTCAATGACCTTTGTATCCATTTTATTTCTATGGTGCAAACACCACCCATCTGTAACATTCATGGTAATGGGCATTGGCTGTATATTGTGTTCTGCTTTGACAGTTTACACTCACTTATTTTAGACCTTACATTAGCACCTGTAGTTTTCTTCCTTTAACTTTTTCCCAGCGTGCACCACTCCGGCTTTCTTGTCAGACGCCTTAAGTGTTACTATGTATGGAGAATGAGCCCGAGTGACATGGTCACCTGTCACTTTCAAAGGGAATGGGCATCTCTGTCTCCCTTTCCTTCTCTCCCCGTGGTGCACCTTTGACTGTTGCCGTGGCAACGGTAACCTGTTGACTCGTGGGATTTCTGGTGATGGGGTCAAAATCATCTGTACCTGCAGCTGAGGAGTTGTCTGTCAAGTCAACACCTGCCATCGGTCTCTGGGTGGACTTGGACCTCACAAGACAAGATTTTCTTCTACTGTCTTCTTGAATGACGCAGCTGCGATTTGACATGACTGCAGACACGCGCCTCCTTTGAAGAATGTGCCTCATGTTTTGATATAAAACATCTCCAAAAAGGCTGCAACAGGTGATATTGATCACACAGCAGAGGAGATTATTGACTGGAAGAGGCATATTCAGACAGGCAGCTAGCCAATTTTAACCTTTTTTTTTAAATACCTGGGCAAGCTGATTGTGACTATGTATCAGATCAAGTCAGAGGTTGCAGTGAAATGGCTCTACGTGCACAGCAAAAATACTGGCTTTCTTAAGAGTATGACATGTGGCTCACTTTATATGTTTAGATTCTCTCTCTCTCTCTCTCTCTCTCTCTATACTGACCTGGCCCAGGGCTAATCTGGTTGTCATAGAGGTGGATGTCATCCCCGCAGGCGATCGGCGAGTCCTGTCCCTCCTCTCGGCCCTCGCTGCCCTCCTCCTGCTCCACCTCCCGCTGCTCTGGGGACACAACAGCACAGGGTCACCTCCTGGACCTTAGCGGCCAACGGGCCGGCCAGCTAACTCACGTTTACTCTCATCTTCAGCCAAAGTAGCTGCTAGGTCCAGAAATTCAACAGGTACATACTTACATTATTCCACCAGTCGGCTCGACTTTTAGGACAAAAGAACATTTCATTTGCCAAAAACAACAACCATTAGACGTGTATGATGGGCTTATGGTGTTGTCATTTATACATACAGTATGTTTATTTAGTTTATGGTTTACTGTCTATTTTGTTGAAAGGTCTTGAATACTGTAGTTACTGTGTCATCTTTACTAGATTTTTGTCTGCGTGGGTGGTGATGATGATGAAGAGGGGGGGTTGATGATTGTGTGTGTGTTCATGTTGCGAGTTGTATGTTAAAAAACAAAAATCAAGAAAAACAAAAAAACATCTATCAACACAAGGCAAGGCAGCTTTATTTGTACAGCACATTGCAGCAACAAGGCAATTCAAAGTGCTTTGAATAAAACATTAAAGAGCAGTTAAAAACAGCTAAGGTCTTCAGCCTTAAATTTAAAAGAACAGAGTTGCTGCGGACCTGCAGATATGTGTTGCATAAAACTGAACGCTGCTTCTCCCTGTTTAGTTCTGACTCTGGAGACAGAAAGCAGACGTGTCCCAGACCATCTGAGAGGTCTGGGTGGTTGATAATGTAGTAGCAGATCACAAATGTATTTTGGCCCTAAACCGTTAAGTGCTTTATATACCAAATGACTCATTCTTGACAAAAGGCAAAAGAGCTGTGTCCGTGCGCACATTTGAATAATGTCGGGCTATAAATGGGTTCGGGCTTTTAAAAAGCTGTCAATCAAAATGTACGAATTCTGTCGGGCTCGGGCCTTGTCGGGCCTAACTTTTAAGGCCCGATTACAGCTCTAGTCCACAGAGCATTACGGGATGGGAGAAAAACGTGCTCCGGTTTATTGGCATTTCTATAAACCAATCACAATCGTCTTGGGCGGTGCTAAGCACCGGGAAAAGCCGCAGTGCCTCTGCTAAATTGCTTCGGGAAGGAACTTGTTTTGGTGGAACATGTGTACGTTCAAAAGTTGTTTTAGTCGTGCAACAGAAAACTCAGATTGGACAGATAGTCTAGCTAGCTGTCTGGATTTACCCTGCAGAGATCTGAGGAGCAGTTAACCATAGTCCTCAGAAATCCACCGGAGGTTAGAACACCAACACTAAGGAAGAGGAAGACTATCAGACTCGATCTTTTACTGTGTATTATGTTGAAAGTTTGTAATTTATGCAATAATTGTTTAAAGCATTTAAAAAACGTTTTGTGTATGAGTTTGTGTCCAAAATCTTAATTTTGACCTAAAGATTTTCATTTTCACTTGAAACGCATATCGGTTCCAAAAATCGGTTATTGTTTTCATTAACTACTAATAATCCGTATCGGCCTTGAAAAACCAGTATCGGTCGATCCCTAGTTGAGATAAGTTTGACTAGTTTACTAGTAGAGATCCTGTTTTTACTTTTCACCTGTTCCTCCAGTGATCCTAATCCTATCAGAATGTGTTAAAATGTTAAAATACCAGGCTGAATGATGTTGAAATTTGATTGGTCTACAAACAAAATTAGTCCCATTTAAATAAAAACTGACCTATAATTAGTATTCTAAAACTTACAATAACAACATGAGAAGTAAAAACTCCCGTTTCCGGACCCCCTGACAGTAACAACATATTATTAGAGGTAATTATGGTTCTCTGTGACATCTTAGCCGATATCCAGTGCACCACACTGACACTGTAATAGAAATCTGGTGCTTAAAACAAAAACCCTCTGGATTAGATGCAAATATTGTTTTAGTGTCACCAGAAACATGTCACAGGGAGGCTTACTTGTCACATATGCACTCAGATTTCCCTGCAGCAAGGTTGAGAGTTAAAAAAAGGTTTTAACTACAGGTTATGGCAAGAAACAGGCTTTTAGGTCTGTTATATATTCAGTGCTGCAATTAACAATCATTTTTATTAGCGATTCATCTACTTCTCAATTAAAGGGGTGATAAAAGGCAAAACCGAGTTTACCTTGTCATAGTTGAATAATGACAGTTCAGTGAGGGAAATGAGCATACAGAGAACCTCAAAGTCCCATTGACATCCCTTTCCTATGCAAATCTCACAATTTGAAACTGCCGCTGAAAACGGGTGAATTACAAAGAAGAAAGTTTGGACGGCGGGCTGCAGCAGCGGGCATCATTAGACTCACACACTGTCTGTTAACATTACCGATAGACTTCCAAACGTGCGGCCGGGCAGCAGCCGCGTGCAGTGGAAGTCCGCCGCACGTTTGGAAGTCTATCGTTAATGTTAACAGACAGTGTGTGAGTCTAACGATGGAAAGCCAAAAAGGAAAAGGTGGCGCTGAGAATGTCAGACTCAAAAGGAGTCGGACATTCCTGACAAAGGAAAATAAGGGATGGTGTTGCTGTGCTCAGTGTGAGGAGAGAGGGAGGAGCTGCTCCTCTGTTCCTCAGTCACACAGAAGAGAGAGGTGACTGTTTTGGCGGCCACAGGAGAGAAATACCTTGCGTGCTCGCTGGACAATACTGGCATATTTTCTACAGAAAGTCGCCAGATTTGTCGCTAGTCGCTTTTGTGAAAAAAAGTCACTAAGGGGGTCTGTAAAGTCGCTAAGTTGGCAACACTGGCTTGTGCTGTGTGCTGTCCCACCCGTGTGTCTGTACTCTGCAGCTTCGCTCGTTGTAAACCAACCAATCAGCGTGCAACTCATCTAAATATTCAGGAGCATACGATATAAGGGAGAAAATCTCTTGTTTCATTCCAGGGCTATTTCACAGGGTTGCATTAGGGCACATAGAACAGCACCTGGGCCATTTTCAGCCCAACCAATGTTACACACACTATTAGGAGACCTTAAGGAACAGTGTGAAATACCCTATATAATCATTCTATCACCCCTTTAAACAACTAATCCTTTGGTCTGTTAAATATGAGCAAATAGCAAAAATGCCCATCACAAGTTACCAGAGCCTATGGTGACATCTTAAAATATCCTGTGTGTCCAAGACCCACAGATATTCAGTTTATCATAGGAGACTAAGAAAACCAGGATATCTTCACATTTGAATCGTTTAATCGTTTCAGCTCTATATATTTGACAACAGGTCCGAATTGGATCTTGAATCAGTGCCAGAACTTAATACAAATCTGTGTAGAGAGAACAAATGTGTTGGTAAAAGAGCTGGGTTTATTCATTTCTGGAAGGACAATGTCTAAAAGATTTGAAAGTTTATCAAACACTAACCAAAGATGTTGCACGTCATGTTTTGAAGGTGACAGAAAACATAATGTGTCAGTCCTCTGTTGGTTTGCTGGTTTGTAGCTACCCTGTGCAACGCATTCTCATGAGAGGGTTCGTATGATATCGTACGTGTTCAATTTTACTATGTTGTGTATAGGACTTCCATAACATATGTATTTTTAAGGTTGTCTTTTTACATCTGACAAGGTACACAAGGCTTTTAGGCTGACTAATTAAGTTTTTCACCATTGATCAATCAGCACTGTTGCTGTCAAAATAAATAAAATCTTCTTCTTGACGTCACTGTAAGCACGATACCTTTTAATCGTGTTAATGCATAAATATATGTAAGCAGAGGACCTTGCCATCTAAAAACCCATTAAAAAAAGAGGCATAAATTGTCAAAGAAATTATGTTGGTCGATGGTTGTTTTGATATAAAGACAAGTCTTATAAAGCAGCAGGTAGACATGTTTACTTGCTGTGTAATGGACAGGGTTTTGTATGCTAGAAAGCATCACAGGACTCAGCCTGGAGCCTGTTTGTATGACTCATCCCGGTGTTTTTTTCCCTGACACAGCAGCCCCTTGAATCCAATCCTACAGTAACTAGTGGGCTCCCAAACATCATGCGGTGATCGCGGCTTGATGCGACGAGAACAATCCTCGTGCTCTTTATCTGCTGACCTTATCTGTGCGGAGGCCCTAATTTCAGTTCATTCAGTTTGTCTTGTATCAGGATCATCCCTCAGCCTTTGACATTATTTGAACCTGGCTGTGTCGTCTCCTTTGCCTGCAACCCTCTGAGCCTCAGACTCGCCGGCTGCGGTCGGACTTTCAAATCACCTTGGCAGAGAACAACGGCTGCGATTGGCTGTTTTCACTCCAAAACGCTTTTAAATGTTTACTACTTTGAATATTCTATCCTATCTGCCTTTTTCTTATCTGTCTATTTCATTTTAATATTAAACTCCAAATATACAAGTCACTATTCAGAAATAGGGCAGATTGTATACAAAATCTCAATCTGGATTCTTTTCACAATGTGATCGGAATTATAAATGGGAATTCAGACAAGCTGCGCATGAAGCTCCCCCCCCGCCCAGATCAGTCAATATGAGCATGCAACATGTAGAAGGAACAAGGATGAGAGACTAGTGGCGTTTGATTTGGAAACACTGAATGATTGATGTGTTTCCTTCAAACGGTGTGCAGTGTTCGTCAGCAGCAATGGGCGTGTGTTTGGAGCTGTGACATACAGAAACACTAGAGCTGTTTGTGACTAGAGTCACAAACAGCCACACTAAAGCATGTTTGCATCATTTAAGATGTTTCAAACTTGTGTGCTTTGTGCTCTGAGAATCCCTCGAAGAAGATACACAACTGCTGTCATTGTAACGTTAAAAAATGTCTACAAAATGCCCAAGGAGATGTCCGAATAGAGCTGAAATGACAGGTTGATCAATCGATGGACAAAAAAAAAAAACATGCATAACTATTTTGATTATTGATTGTCTCAATGTCATTTCTTTTTTTCCTCTAGCTAAAATGCAAAACACATTTACTAGTTTCAGCTTCTCAATTATAAAGATTGCTTTTAGATAAAAGATTTTATTATATTTCTAAATAGCTTTAGGTTTTTGGCAAAACAAGCCATTTAGAAAAACAATTTGAACTTAAGGACATTAGAATGGGAATCTTTTACTTTTTATGACATCTTATAGATTTAATAATTTGTTTAGTCGAGAGAATAATCTGCCGATTAATCAGTAATGAAAATAGTAACTAGCAAAGTTAAAAACTTAAGATTAACAATTACGTAAAACAAAGAAGAGCAGCAAATCTTTACATTTGAGAAGCTGGAAACAATCCTCAATCATTGTTTGAAATTGGTTTTCTGTTCATTAATCCACTATTAGTTTCAACACAACTAGTTTCAAAGGTTTCAATAGCCTAAGGCTACATCTACTGTACATTTACACCTCACACTTACACTGCTCTGGTGTTTCTGAGCCCCTAAACCGGAGACATTTGAAAACACTTCTGACCCCGTTTTGGAATCTGTGGGGTTGTGTTGCAGTCTCAACGGCCGCAAACGGAGACCTTCGGCAACACCGACACTGACGCCAACGTTTCACCGCCTGATTGGGTCATGACGTCTCATTTTCTGAGACTAAGCTACTAACGTTACCATGACAATGACAACTACCAGCAACGGGCGGAGTATACATGCTGCCTCCTGTTTGCCCCGGCACGAGCATTCCCAGTATACGTGAATGTCAATGAGATATGCGGTTTGGATGTGTTAGTTTAAACGGAGATTAGTTATTCTACTGAAGCTAAAAAACACTTGTTTGCACGGAGATCGCTTTTGGCTCAAAACTCCAAAACCAAAACGTAGCAATGTAAATGTAACCTAAGAAAGTGTTCACACTGGCACAATCCAACTTTAGCCTAGCGCCTTAAAAACAACTAGACCTGGGGCTTAAGGTTGCATGTGTGAAACGGGGCTAAAGGAATGTACGTTGCTATCATTCTAGAATGTTAACGTTGGTTACGTGTTCCAACGGACCGTTAACCCAGGGCTAGTAGAAGTGCAGTGTGAATGGTATAGCCCTGGGCTTAGGTTGACACTGGGCTAACAGAATGCAGTGTGGAAAGCCCTAAACATGGAATCGCTAACATCAGCTGAAAAGCTTAATATCTATGACATAAACATTAGTGTGCTTTTATATGTCATCAAATCCTCTCGAACCATTTAGATAGTTATGTTGGGGTTTCACAGTGTGGACAGCTAAATAACAGGGTTTCCCAAAGTGCTTTAAAGTGGAGACAGGCCACCTGGCCTGAACTGAAGACCACCTCCACTAGTAAAAAATGAATACACATCAAGCTTGAGAGAAAAGAGCTGACGTACTATTTCATAAGGTAAATTCCATAAATTAAAGGAGTAGGGCTGGGTACCGAATTCAATACTTTTAAGGCCCCCCGACCAAATTGAGTATGGAAAAATGCCTCTTCATTCAATACCCAATTTCTATACCCAAGGAGTAAATCTCATCAGTGTCAGTGAGCCAAGAAGCATGCAGCATGCTTCTACCAAGATCTAATAATGTTTGTGATTGGCTGTCTAACATTACACGTCGTAGAGACACGCAGGAAAAACTCTATGTTACGCACAGAGACGGGGCTCACGTAGTAGCAGCTGAAAAATAAATAAAACGATTTGTGCTGTGATGTGTTATGTTGGAATTTCTTTTTGTTTTATAAAATTGGTATAGAAAAAAAAAAAAAAAAGCCTCTCCTGGAACCATCACCTTATCGTGGTGGAGAGGTTTGTGTGTTCCTATGAACCTGAGGGCTGTGTTGTCTGGAGCTTTGTGCTCCTGGTAGGGTCTCCCAAGGCAAAGTGGTCTCAGGGGAGGGGCCAGACAAAGAATGGTTCAAAAACCCTATGAAAAAACGAGGTAGAGTGACCCTGCCCGGAGGAAGCCCGGGGCCCCCGTCTGGAGCCAGGCCCAGATGGAGGGCCCGTCAGCGAGCGCCTGGTGGCCGGGTTTGCCACAGAGCCCGGCCGGGCACAGCCCGAAAAAGCTACGTGGCACCTCTCTCTCCAACCCATGGGCCCACCACCTGTGGGAGGAACCGCTGGGGTCGGGTGCGCTGCCACATGGGTGGCAGTGAAGGTCAGGGGCCTCGACGGACCAGACCCGGGCAGCAGACGCTGGCTCTGGGGACGTGGAACGTCACCTCTCTGTGGGGGAAGGAGCCGGAACTTGTGCGGGAGGTGGAGCGCTACCAGTTGGATCTGGTGGGGCTTACCTCTACGCACAGTCTCGGTTCTGGAACCATACTCCTGGATAGGGGTTGGACTCTTTTCTTCTCCGGAGTTGCCCAGGGTGTGAGGCGCCGGGCGGGTGTGGGGATACTCACAAGCCCCCGGCTGAGCGCCGCTACGTTGGAGTTTACCCCGGTGGACGAGAGGGTCGCCTCCCTACGCCTGCGGGTTGTGGGGGGGGAAAACTCTGACTGTTGTTTGTGCGTATGCACCAAACAAGAGCTCGGAGTATTCGGCCTTCTTGGAGACCTTGAATGGAGTCCTGTATGGGGCTCCAGTGGGGGGACTCCATAGTTCTGCTGGGGGACTTCAACGCGCACGTGGGAAATGATGGAGACACATGGAGAGGCGTGATTGGGAGGAATGGCCTCCCTGATCTAAACCAGAGTGGTTGTTTGTTGTTGGACTTCTGTGCTAGTCATGGATTGTCTATAACGAACACCATGTTCGAACATAGGGATGCTCATAAGTGTACTTGGTACCAGAGCACCCTAGGCCAAAGGTCAATGATCGATTTTATAATCGTTTCATCTGATCTGAGGCCGTATGTTTTGGACACTCGGGTGAAGAGAGGGGCAGAGCTGTCAACTGATCACCATCTGGTGGTGAGTTGGGTCAGAGGGTGTGGGAAGACTCTGGACAGACCTGGTAAGCCCAAACGGGTAGTGCGGGTAAATTGGGAACGTCTGGAGGAGGCCCCTGTCCGACAGACTTTCAACTCACACCTCCGGCGGAGCTTTTCGTGCATCCCTGTGGAGGCTGGGGGCATTGAACCCGAGTGGACAATGTTCAAAGTTTCCATTGCTGAAGCTGCGGCGGGGAGCTGTGGTGTTAGGGTCTTAGGTGCCTCAAGGGGCGGTAACCCACGAACACCGTGGTGGACACCGGTGGTCAGGGAAGCCGTCCGACTGAAGGAGGAGTCTTTCCGGGATATGTTATCCCAGAGGACTCCGGAGGCAGTTGCAAGGTACCGAAGGGCCCGAAGGGCTGCAGCCTCTGCCGTGAAAGAGGCAAAGCAGCGGGTGTGGGAAAAGTTCGGAGAAGACATGGAGAAGGACTTTCGGTCGGCACCAAGGTGCTTCTGGAAAACCGTTCGCCACCTCAGGAGGGGGAAGCGGGGAACCATCCAAGCTGTGTACAGTAAGGATGGGACGCTGTTGACCTCAACTGAGGAGGTAATAGGGCGGTGGAAGGAGCACTTTGAGGAACTCCTAAATCCGACTAATACGCCCTCTATGGTAGAGGCAGAGCTGGAGGATGATGGGGGATTGTCGTCAATTTCCCTGGTGGAAGTTGCTGAGGTAGTTAAACAACTCCACAGTGGCAAAGCCCCAGGGATTGATGAGATCCGTCCAGAAATGCTTAAAGATCTGGGTGTGGAGGGGTTGTCTTGGTTGACACGCCTCTTCAACATTGCGTGGAAGTCGGGGACGGTGCCTAAGGAGTGGCAGACCGGGGTGGTGGTTCCCCTTTTCAAAAAGGGGGACCAGAGGGTGTGTGCCAATTACAGGGGTATCACACTTCTCAGCCTCCCCGGTAAAGTCTACTCCAAGGTGCTGGAAAGGAGGGTTCGGTCGATAGTCGAACCTCAGGTTGCAGAGGAACAATGCGGATTCCGTCCTGGTCGTGGAACAACGGACCAGATCTTTACTCTCGCAAGGATCCTGGAGGGAGCCTGGGAGTATGCCCAACCGGTCTACATGTGCTTTGTGGATCTGGAGAAGGCGTATGACCGGGTCCCCCGGGAGATACTGTGAGAGGTGCTGCGGGAGTATGGGGTGAGGGGGTCCCTTCTCAGGGCCATCCAATCTCTGTACGACCAAAGCGAGAGCTGTGTCCGGGTTCTCGGCAGTAAGTCGGACTCGTTTCAGGTGACAGTTGGCCTCCGCCAGGGCTGCGCTTTGTCACCAATCCTGTTTGTAGTATTTATGGACAGGATATCGAGGCGTAGTCGGGGTGGAGAGGGGTTGCAGTTTGGTGAGCTGGGGATCTCATCGCTGCTTTTTGCGGATGATGTGGTCCTGATGGCATCGTCTGCCTGTGACCTTCAGCACTCACTGGATCGGTTCGCAGCCGAGTGTGA
The DNA here is from genome assembly GCF_008315115.2 of Sander lucioperca. NCBI lineage: Eukaryota > Metazoa > Chordata > Actinopteri > Perciformes > Percidae > Sander > Sander lucioperca. Next base: position 26,419,010 of record NC_050190.1, on the reverse strand, counting down.
AGCGGCTGTGATGAGGATCAGCACCTCTAAATCTGAGGCCATGGTTCTCAGCAGGAAACCGATGGAGTGCCTTCTCCAGGTAGGGAATGAGTCTTTAACCCAAGTGAAGGAGTTCAAGTACCTTGGGGTATTGTTCGCGAGTGAGGGGACAATGGAGCGGGAGATTGGTCGGAGAATCGGCGCAGCGGGTGCGGTATTACACTCAATTTATCGCACCGTTGTGACGAAAAGAGAGCTGAGCAAGAAGGCAAAGCTCTCAATCTACCGGTCAGTTTTCGTTCCTACCCTCACCTATGGTCATGAAGGCTGGGTCATGACCGAAAGAACGAGATCCAGGGTACAAGCGGCCGAAATGGGTTTCCTCAGGAGGGTGGCTGGCGTCTCCCTTAGAGATAGGGTGAGAAGCTCAGTCATCCGTGAGGAGCTCGGAGTAGAGCCGCTGCTCCTTCGGGTCGAAAGGAGCCAGTTGAGGTGGTTCGGGCATCTGGTAAGGATGCCCCCTGGGCGCCTCCCTAGGGAGGTGTTCCAGGCATGTCCAGCTGGGAGGAGGCCTCGGGGAAGACCCAGGACTAGGTGGAGAGATTATATCTCCAACCTGGCCTGGGAACGCCTCGGGATCCCCCAGTCGGAGCTGGTTAATGTGGCTCGGGAAAGGGAAGTTTGGGGTCCCCTGCTGGAGCTGCTACCCCCGCGACCCGTTACCGGATAAGCAGAAGAAGATAGATGGATGGATGGTAGGTATAGAAAAAAGAATTGTTTAGGAACAGGTATCGAAGTCACGGTATCGGTACTGGTATCGAAAATGAAAACGATACCAAGCCCTATAAATGAGTCTGGCTATTGTTTAGGTCATTATTTATTAACTAGAAAGATCACAAGATATGTTCCGTCAGGATCTGAGTGACTTACCACCGCTGCTAAACAATGTCCTCGGGGACTCCCTGAATTAAGTCCTAAAATATGAAACATTCACCTATAAAAAACAACCTGTACAGTTGCTTTAAAATGCATTGTGAGGAAGCTTTGAAGTCAGAAGAAAACTCGAGCACAATCCCCCCCCGATGCATCACTTCAGATCACACAGGCAAACACATATCACTAAATTATTTCCACAGCAATTTTGTAATATTTCTTTTCATGTTTTTTTTTTAATTCCCATTCTTCACACATTTTGGCTTCTGTATTCGAAGCCACATGATTTAACCCGTAAATGTGCAGCCGTAATCACATTGTCACTCCCAATTGCTTGCCAAGCGCACTAAATGAGCACGTTAAAATAGTTAATATGACTCAGACATATAAACTATTAACACACTCATGAACAACATAATGGCACAGAAGACTCACTCACAACAGACTCACTTCTACAGTGCAAGACATGCAACACATTATTTTTCATGTCACCTTGCTTTCATGTCACCTCACTAATGCACCTCTGAGATGACAATAGTGGACAATGCTTACTTGCTTAGTTCGTCAACACACGTGTTGAAGTGCTGCAAGTCAGTCAACCTCCTCTAACTTAGCTACGGCCAGTCAAAAGATAGCATGGCAGATGCAGGAGACCCATCGACAGAACTTGAACCCCCTCCTCTTTCACTGGTCGCCGGTGTGGAAGTATTTTGGATTTCCAGTGAGTTATGTTGACAACGTTCGCATTGTCGACAAAAAAGCCACAGTTTGCAAGCTCTGCTATGTGCATGTACCATATTCTTCCACTGGCAGAACGACTAACATGGGAGTTAATCTGTGCCGTATATGTTCAACTGTTCGGAAATAGTTTGTTAAGACACTTAATTGTTCAGAGAAGACTATGGACATGGCTGTTTTATTGTTTTTTGTTCGTTTTGTTGTGAACTTGAATGTCATCTTCTGTGAAGAAGACCGCAGTTACAAAAGAGAAACTAGATGGCAGGTTATAGGTACGTTACTGTTACATTATGTTGTTAATAAATGTTTTCAATTTGACAATGTCGTGTGGTACATTGCGAACAAAGGTCAGATATTATATTGCATAAAAGTCTAGTCTAAAAATGGCATCGCAACCTGTGCTTTAAAACAAATAAATGTAAAAATCGAGAATCGAATCGTGACCTTAGAATCGAAAATGTAATCGAATCAAGGATTTGGAGAATCGTGACACCCCTACTAATAAAGACAGCTCAGTCAGTCAGACAGAAAGTTCAGCTGCAGCAGGGTGGCTTCTGGGAGTCTCCTGAGTGAATGTGTGTGTGTTGCAGAAGGGGAATAATTGGCTTGGGGAGACAGGGAGATCGAATGCACGCGTATTTTGTCCTGACTGCTTGTGCTGCACACACTAATTGGGTGCCTCGCCTTGGCTTAAGGGTAATGAAACTGCTGTTATCATAACAGCTGGAGCAAAGTTCATTCTTTATATCCAAAATGCAGTGGTGTGCGAGAGCTGGGAGAGGTTTTCTGTGTCCGTGCTGCAGCTCAAATCTTTAATGCCGACCTTACAGACTATTTTCCAATATCGGAATGAAATCATGAATGTCTTGCTAGAGTCTTGCTAGAGTTGGCGCCCTCCCGCCGTCTCAATCGTCTTTGACGTTAGTTGTAAGATAATTGTCTTTAGATGTGAGATGGTGTCAGACTTTAGTCTTTTCAGAGTCTGTTCAAAGTCTTCTAGTGTATGGTAGGCATAAGTCGCATCTTTCTCTATGGATATACTGTACAAAGCACATCACTGGCAGCATTCAAATTAAAAAACAAATCCCACTACCCATCGTGAGAGGATTACACCTTTTTAGTCACAGTGTCTCCAACTCATGGATTCCTTATTCCTTTGTTTTCCATTGTGGAAAACTGGCTTGATTATGACATTTTAGACATTGCATTCCTATATTGTGGTGTTGGCTTAGACTCACCCATTTCTTGAAAGAAGTATCCATTCTTGGACATCCCAGAGGGAGGTGCCTCTGCAGGGAAGAGCAAAACAGAGAGAGACAGTAATCACTGAGGTGAAACTGGAAATAGTAACAGGCCCTGTGGGAAGCAAATTTTCATTTTAAAATGAGAGATTATTTGTTTACACAGTAATTGTTGGTATGAGAGATGGTTACAAAACACAAATACCAGCCATTGTCAGACTTAGTCATTTAGTGCTGATGTTCAAGAGGGAAATACATTTTTTATTTTTTTTTAAAGATTATTTTTTGGCCATTTTAGGCCTTTATTTGACAGGACAGCTGAAGACATGAAAGGGGAGAGAGAGGGGGGAATGACATGCAGCAAAGGGCCGCAGGTTGGAATCGAACCTGGGCCCGCTGCGTCGAGGAGTAAACCTCTATATATGGGCGCCCGCTCTACCAACTGAGCTATCCGGGCGCCCAAGAGGGAAATGCATTTAAATGTAAAGCATCTCATGAATTCAGTAAGTAACCCATGAAAATATTCATTTATTCACTTATTTACTCATGATCTAAGTATCTGCCATCTGTATCTAATGGCCATTAGGAGACATGACAATGTCTACTAATGATCATGTGGTTCTGGGTCTTATTTGCTACTAGCCTGGCATTGCCTAGTCTATATTCACAATGTTCCATTTCCTGGATTGCTCCGTTGCCGCTGGAAATTTCGCCGGATGTCCCTCATTTCAGCCGGATGTCCGTCACCTTCCGCTTTCTTTGTGTTGGCGTTCTAAACAGTGGATTGATGAGGACTATGGTTAACTGCTCCTCAGATCTTTGCAGGGTAAATCCAGACAGCTAGCTAGACTATCTGTCCAATCTGAGTTTTCTGTTGCACAACTTAAACAACTTTTGAACGTACACATGTTCCACCAAAACAAGTTCCTTCCCGAGGCTATTTTGCAGAGGCGCTGTTGCTCCGCCCGGCACTTAGCGCCGAAATGAACGATAGAGAGAATAGAAATGCCAATAAATGAGAGCACGTTTTTTTACGCTGTGAAGGAAGGTCAGCTAATGCAAGACTAGGCATTGCAAAAAAATTAAGTGAGAGGTTCCAGACTAATACACATTTGTGAATTAGTCTGGAACCTCTCACTTCATTTTTTTAACTTCAAAGGGGCGCAGACCAAAAGGCTTCTGGATGCAATTGGATATACTTAGAACCGATCAGATCAACGAAACGTGTGACGTAGCGCTGAGCGACACGTGCAAGCCGGGGCGGTGCTTGGTCTGTTTTCAATTGCGAAAAAAAAAATGGCGGCCTGGTCACACACACTTTCTCAAATTACAGCGAAACAGTACACTAAAATGCGTTTCTGAAAACATTTGAGACCAGTAGACAGTACAGTAACAGAATCTTGATTTGTTTTTTGATCAGCGCTGCCTAGTTTGACAGTTTGATCTGAGTTTCGTGAGCCTAGTGCGCTTGCCTGGATGGACCAACAGGACAACAGGTCAGTCATGGTCTTAAACCCGGCCCACATTAGATAAACGTGATTGGTTTGCCCAGGGCCAGGTCGGCTGGAAACCTGCCTGAACGGGAGGGAGGTCTTAGTTTGCAATTCTGCAACACACTGTTTCTTACATTAGAAACTGTGTTCAAGAATGAAAACTCTTGCAATCAAACACTATTTCAAATTGGCAACAAACCCAAACTTATGATCACCTTGTGTGCCACCATTAGTCTGCAAGGAGTTCTCCATCACCATGCAACTCTAGGTCCCTACAATACTGCACACATAATCACATCACACATTCTGGGTGCACTACATAATGTAGTTGTACAGGAAGAACCACAGCAGCCAAGGTTTGTTGTCATCTGAGATAATGTTTCCATTGGGCTGCTCTAGTCCAGGACTGGTTCACCAAATACTGTAACTTCACAGTTGTATACTTGGCCCCTTACTCCCCATTTCGCAATCCGATTGAGGAATTCTTTTCAGCTTGGCATTGGAAAGTGTACGACGGCCAACCACATGCCTGCATGCCTCTTCTGCAAGCAATGGAAGAGGCATGCAGAGACATTGAGGTGGGGTCAGTCCAGGGTTGGATACGGCACGCAAGGCCATATATTCCCCCATTGCCTGGCCAGGGCAATGAGGCGAATGAGGTGACTTGGCCAGACCCTAAAAGAAGGCGGGACCCATAAACCATCCTCCCCATCATTTACAAAACCATTTTTTGTTTACCATTGCACTGTAATTTTAGTGCAATTTGTTTATTGTTTTTGTTTGTTTACAGTAACATACTGTATTGTATTGATTACTGTACTGTAATTCTACTTTTCTTTGTGTTTTTATTTTGTAAAAACCTGAAATGGGAAAAAAATGAACTGTATTTTTTCTGAAGCCTTTCTATTATTGCATTTATTGAAATGTAAGTAGATGTTCTGTACTGGAACGATCTTTCACAGAAGCCTATATGAGAAAATAGGTATATAAAGTGCTAAAGAGAGCAGTGTTTTGTATAAAGTACATCAGTGTGGTGTTGTTGCTTTGAGAGGGTAATTCAAGTGGTGCATGTGTGTATCATTTTGTTGCAAAAATGCCATTTTGAAAAAGGATTGTTACGTTTTGATTGCAGAGTTTCATCTTGACACAGAAGTGAGAAATTTACTTATTTGGCTTGTGTGAAGACTTTTGACACACTGAGCCACTTTCCGCAACACGTGTGTAAGCAATCATCAACAATTGTAATAGATCTCTTCATCATTAAATGATGTTTAAACTCATCCTCTATGTTATATTGTTTTCCAGCTAACTGAAAGACACTGTGTGTACATTGTTCAACCTGTTGCTCCGATTGATTTGGACATTTCAATTGTGCAAACGACCAATAGCTGACTTTTCTCTCTTTGTGGACATAGAAAAACAACTGCTGAAAAACTGTGAAAACTATTTAGATTGTGTAACACAGGCTTGGTAAGTAAAACGTTGCCTCCTAATGAGGCCATAGCTGTCAAAGACACTCACATTGTACACACTGTGTGCACAAACTCGGCAAGCCTGCAGGTCAACCAGAAGGCGAAAAGAAAAATTCCCTTCAGGGTATGAAAAATGCTATCAGGGAAAATGCTTCATTCCTAACATTTCATTAGGTAGAAATAATGTTAACAGGCAACAATTGTATGTAACACAAACTCTTTTCATCAGCAAAGGTCTTGACTTTGCTCATACAGTATTCAGGGATAATCCGTAGTGAGTTCTGGTTCCGGGCAAAGCAATCGTTTTGCAATGGCAGGGTGCAGCATTTTTTAAAATGGTGGATATTTCATTTTGGAATTAAACTTAATCTGGTGAAGAGCTCCACTACAAATGCACAGAGAGGGAATTTAGAATACAACATTTCAGAGTGTTTTGTCACGCGGCGCTGTGGATGCGTGCAGCATGCGGATGACACAGACAGACGAGGCAGATACGGAGAGGGGATATTTTGAAGGTTATTGAGACATTGTGGTGGTGGGGGGGGGGGGGGGCTGCTGTGCTACCAGACTTAAGTCAGGCTTCTCTTAAGCATATGTTCACATATTCATGCTATTACCAAAGATCAACAGCGTATCTCGAGAGTATTTTCCTGCTAAAATCACAGTCATCCCACACAAAGGGACACAGGCTGGGGGGAAAAATGGCTCACTTACTCACACACACACACACACACACACACACACACACACACACAGGGCTCTGAAAACTTTGATATAGAAGAGAGATGTCAATATATTTCTCTTCCCGAAAGGATTCTTTGATGTGACGAGCATACAAATAAAGAGTTCGATTTTAATTATACAAAATGTTCCTTCACTCCTGGGGTTGGTCGCAGAGAGAGAAAAAAAAACCGGGGATTTCTTTTAGCCCCACAACAATTAGCTTGTTTAATCTACACAGGTAATGATTTAGCGTAGCTGCTTGATATTTGCATTTTGCACCAAGTCTTTTTCTGTTAAGGCTCCCTCTCTGGCACTTTGACTCTTGCTGGGATGGTTAATGATAATAAACCTGAAGATATAGCCAGGAGCCGGTTAGCCAAGCACAAAGATTGGGAAAGTGGGGTTAACAGCTATAGCTTGGCTCTGTCCAGCACCTCTGAAACTCATTAACACTTTTAATCTTGTTTGTTTAATTCGTACAAATATCAAACTGTAATAATGACAATTTGGTGCCTTCACATTTTCTTGGCAGAAAGCAGTGCCGACAAAGCTTCAGGAATTCGGCCAAGAAGTAGTCTTGGACATGCAGTATCCTCCATGAAAGTTAGCTTTTTATACATATCAAACCAACAAGATATCAAAATGAATTAGTGGATTTAGATTAGGTGAATTTCCTTTTACGTTTGGACAGAGCCAGGCTAACTGTTCCCAGTCTTTAATGGTTAGATATGAGATATGAGTTCATGTGCAAAAACAAACAATTAAATAAATAAATAAATTGGTGTGTGGTTGTTTCCACAAAAAAATCCCAATATTTATTTTTATAAATCATGTTTGTTTTTTTATTGGGCAGTCAAGGGAATACATCAATCAAAAAGTGTTGGTTTATTCATTTTTAGAATGGTTTTGATCTGTTTTTCCAAATAAACTCTTCTATTGATCTTCTCATCTAACTCTCTGCATGGAGCACACAAACATTTCCAAAAATGTCAGACAATGCCATTAAAAAACATGAAGGATATCTGAATCCTATTATTGGTATTAGATCATTTAGGAGGGTAATGTAAAGACATCGGGTTAGATAAAGCAATGCCTTCTTTATTAAAGAGTAAAGGAAAGTTTTGTCTAATTGCAATTTTTTTCATAAACTGTTGTGTTGTTGATTCTATGTGGTTGGTTGTATGATGGAGTTTGTCACATCACAATAAAAAAAAATTAATTTATAGACTTATCTGACATATGATCGCCTTGACAACTTAGCGTAAAATGGGCTCCCTCAGTATTTTGTGCTCAATTAAACTGATGCTTAGGAGATAAGTGAGTGATACATTTATTGCACTACTCTTAATAAGGCGGAACATGGCAATTTATTCTCTCTGGGTTTATTTAACCTTTACGTTAATGTGACAGCTATCAGCTCAGACTCGTGCCGGGTTGGACGCATTATGGAAATGTCCCTGCCAGTGTTGTGACTTGTACGTTAAAGTTCCTTGTGTATAAAGACTGACATGTACTCTGACATCACATTGAAGGAATGAATTAATGAAATCTTTATTTCGAACGATTAAAAGAAATATATATATATATATATATATATATATAAAAATAAAAAACACTCAACCCGTTGGAAAAGGGATAGGTAGAAGCCCTAGGCTTATCAGGTCCTACCCCCAGTCTTTACCACATCTAAATCACAGTCAAACAAGATACATCAAATAGACCATTTTAAATAATACAAAAAAATACTACTCCAAGCAGCAGTAACATCAATGTAGCTCTTTCCTTCCACTTCTGTACTTTTCAAAAATATTTCTTTTGTACCTTTATTTATTTTAAATTGCAACAATACACTTTGTTTGATCAATTCATTTAGACTATTCCACAAAAGCACCCCACAAATCAAAATGATAGTTATAACCCCCCCCCCGCCCCTCTCTATCTGTCCTCTCTACATTTACATGGAAAAGGTGCACATCTGAAAAGGGGCTTTAACCATAATAATAACAGCAATAATAGTATTACTTTCATCATAGCTGAGATAAATGTAGTGTGCTGAAAAAAAGCATGTGCTGTGCTAGATCGCACACTATGTTCCAAGGGCTCTGGCTGTGCCTCAGGCTGCTGAGCTGTGAGCATGACTAGTTTATTTACTAACAGCTGATTTTTGAGGGAAGGTCAAATAACCCATTGTATACAAAATACAACAAATTGCTGTATGTTGTCCATTATGCCCACAGTCTGGCTGAGTGTTTGTGCTCTGAAAAAAGAAATGTTTAATGCAGTAGTTGCAGGTAAGCAGACTGCATGCCTGGGGGACGTGATCGATGTGTAGGAAGGTGAAGGGAAAATGTACATTTATGTGACTGAAATCGCAATCAGACCCTCAGGAATGCAGCAGAGGATGTCAGAAACATTCCCCCACACATTTGTGTCAAAACGGAAACTTCAGATGAGGGATTTGTGTTTTGATAATTGAGGGAGAATAAAAAAAAAATGGGAAGTTTAATTTGACTAACTTTCTCTGCTGATTGATGCCATAAAACAGAAAGATCTACAGCCAAAAGTAGTTCCTGTTTTTCACTGTTTGAATTCATGGGAAACCAAAAGATACAGTCAACCCACCTGGTAGCATTTCCCCTTTGTTTCAGTCAGCGGTGGAAGAACTATTCAGATCCTTTACTTAAGTAAAAGTACTAATCCCAGACTGTAAAAATACTCTGTTACAAGTAAAAGTCCTGCATTGAAAATGTAACTTAAGTAAAATTATGTAGTAAGTACCCTGGTCAGAGATTAATTCTCCCACCCAACCTCTATTCCACCGTTTTGAGTTACTAAGACTGACTGAGCTAAATGAATATCATAACACCTGCTTTATGTTCCAAATTGTCAACAGGCTGAACTCTAGATTGAGTAGTCTTGTTCCCATCTCCAGCCCCCAGCATACATACCAAACGAGAATCAAACCACTCATATCAGGAAAATGTTGCCGACATGTGCGCACCAGTATGAGTGTTGTCTGTAGGGGGCCACAGATCTGGAACGGGATTGATGAAGACCTCAAGGTGCTGCCTTCTATCTCCAACTTCAAAAGACAACTAAAAAAACATTTCTTATTAACCTATATCTAATATGAATCTTTTTTCATGGACTACTGGGATGTATGTGTATGATTGTGTGTAGGTTATGTAATGTTATGTATATACTTGTGCGCCTTTTGCGTGCATCTACTTATTTTCATCTGTGGTAATTGTGTATTCTATAGTCTGTACCACTACCCTTTTATGAAACATGGGCCCCCACCTATAAGCTTTTCTAGCTTCTTTGGGGGACCCATTCACTCTACCCAACTGATCCTGTACCCCAACTGTATTATTGTAATATTTGAAGTGGTATTGTGAATGAATAAAAAAAAAAAAAAAATCCTCAGAAAATGTACATGAAGTATTAAAGTAAAAGTACTCAATGCAGAAAAATCCTCACATTTTAGAAGCTGAAAACATTCAAAACTGTTCTGTGTTTAATAAGCTAATTATTTGAGCTGGACTTGTAGGCCGTTATATTGTTGTCAGTTTCATTTATATTTTGTAAACTACATGTGTTTTGTGTGCACAAATCTTAATTTGTAGACTGGATGCCAGCCGAACTTAGCCCCGCCCACAACATTTGAGGTCGGGAAGTTCAGTATGGACTCGATCCGTTGTGGAGCAACTGTGCTTGAACCAGAGCTGTTCGGACCAATCAAATTGTCAGGGCGGGCTTTATATGATGATGGACAGATGATCCAGTAACGTAATCAACCACGTCACCAAAGGCTAGGGTTGAATTTGTTTACAACAAAGATGGCTGCTGCTGGAGAATTGAGATGTGTAGATTCCGCCATTGCGTCTGTTATAGAAGATATCGACAGCGCATTAATTTTAAAAGACGAACAGAGAACCGCGATCACGTATGTATACACATTGCCACACCCGTCCGCACGACACGGAAACATGGCATGTGCATGGATGAAAATAAGAATATTCAGCAAGAAAACTTCACATGTAAGCAAACAAGAATTCATTTAGAGTCACAACTTAAAGTCTCATCAGAGATTGTAAAATAGGCCACTGAATTCTCTATCTAATAAATAATGAAGTTTATGAAAATAAATGATAGGGAGATTCTCTGATGAGAGAACAGTGAATGCCGCTTCCTCTCCCCCGCGCACCAAAATGCCAAATATCCATCAGGAAATGTAGCTAGGGATGAAACTAATAATCATTGTTATTGGCAATTAATGTGTCAGTTTTTTTCTCCCAATCTTTCAATTAATTTTAAGTCTATAAAACATCAGAAAACATGGAAAATGCCCAACAGCCCAAGGTGACAAAAATGATCACATTCCAATAATTAATTAATAATCCCATTTGAGGAATGCCAACCATCTAATATCTGTCTTATTTTCCTAAAAAAGGTCTTAAATGATAAACTAATTATCAAAATAGCTGCTTATTAATTTATTGTCAATCAACTAATGGATTATTGGACTACTGTAAAGACCCTGTTATGTCACATTTACATGAAAGTCATCTGTGTCTGAAGGACAAAGAGCTACTGCTTTAACATCAATGTTATGTAATCCATATGCGTTAATTATCATCAGTATCATTTAGTGGTATAGTAGTAAAACTTGAACCAAACTACCACACTGCCAAAAAGCGGGCAAAGGAAATAGTTACATAAGATCGATAAAACTATTTTCAAAGAAGTTAATTGTTAGCACTCACAGAGATGTCGGAAAATCTTTGAACAAAAGCAAATCTTTCTCCATCCTGGAGTGGTCCATTTGTTGGACCAGCTTCCTGTGGACGCCGTGCTCCTGCGTCTTATTCTGAGGGCTGCGATCGAAGCAGAGGACTCATGTGCTCCGCTCGTATTGAGCTATTGGGCACTGACACATGCAGAAAGAGATTTCGAAGGATTGGAGGGGCCTGCATGGTACCCATGATCAATGAAAATACAGCAGGACGCTCCTCGGTTGTGAGCAGTGGTGGAAGAAGTATTCAGATTCTTTACTTAAGTAAAAGTACTAATACCATACTGTAAAAATACTCTGTTACAAGTAAAAGTCCTGCATTGAAAATGTTACTTGGGTAAAAGTATGTAAGTATCACCTGGAAAATGTACTTAAAGTTTTAAAAGTAAAAGTCCTCAATGCAGAAAAAACTCATTTTAGAAACTGGAAACGATCCAAACAGTTCTGTGTTTAATCATCTAGTCATTCCAGCTGGACTTGTAGGCCGTTATATTGTTGGGTAGTTTAATTTATAATAAAACATTGTATTTTATAAACTACATGTCCCTACCAGTTAGAGCTGGGCACTATTGAAAAAAATCTAATTTCACAATTTTTTTGACCAAATGCATCGATATCGTGACGATTGTAGGGTTGACTATTGGCGCTTTCACAAAATCTTAACACAATGAGATTTTTGATAATCACCAATAATGTGGATATAATGACTAAGTGGGTAAAGGTAAATAATAAGACAGCTAGTAAGTCTGGTAAGAAAATGACATCCCTTTACTGTAATGTAGCCTTTAAAACCAGGAGATGACAACACTTGTGTCATCACGATATGACAATATCCAAAATTTAAAGCGGCGCTATGCAGTTTTGGCAATTTCTTCGCTGTTTTCTCACTTTTTGCTCGCAGGTTTCTCTATAGAGCTCCCCCTACAGCTTCGGAATAGATATTTGGCAACACTGTTGTAAAAACTTGCTTGGTCAATCTACCGTTTCCTCTTTCTCTGTTCCTCTGACAATGCTTTCCTAGCTTTCTGCCTCTTTTTTGCCGGTTCAGCCATGACGATAGTATGAAAAACTCCATCGCTACCTTGTTCTTATAGCTAGCCGGTTCCTGGATGGGGGTGTGTATGTGTGCAGTTTTATTCTCTGGAAGTGAGTAACCTGGTACATCCTTTGAACATGTTTGCAGACCATGAATCTAAATTAGACTGAATTTATAGAGCAGGAGTGAAGTGAGCTGTAGCTGAGACTGTGCTGTTTGTCTTGCCTCTAATGGGCTGCACACACATGCAGACAGAGCTGATTAAAGACCTTTACATACTTCATGCTCCGATGTCTTTTAGGGACATGCTCATTAGAAGTCATGAAGGCTACTCTGTTGTGAAATCACGAGCAGATTCACTAGGATTGTGCAACTGACAACCAAAAGTCACTGAAAACTAAAAAAGGTACAAGAAAACCCGCCCCAGTGAGGCACTGGGACAAATAGAAACACAATGCTAAACTGTTAACCTGTTAAAACATCATATTTTTCGCGATTACGTTTAAAGATGAAAGATCTAGAGACAGAAATTTGAACTCAAAGTATATTCAACAAAGAAATACGTGGTTGCTTTACATTAGAAAAAAGGTCCTGGACTCGGACTCAAGTCCGACTCGAGTCGCTATTTGGACTCAAACTCAGGTAACGGTGACGCGACTCTGACTCTTCTTTGGTGACTTGTACTCGAACACTGGTGACTCGACAGTTGGTGACTCGACTACAACATTGCTCCCGCTTCATTTTTGCATTTTAACAAAGACCTTATAAGCTTTAATGAAAACCGTAATAAATTCGTCAGATGCAAAAGAATGTCGGTGAATGTATGGGCGTAAATCTGATCTAACAGTAGGGGGGGGACAATAAACATAAAATTTCTGAAGAGCAATTTTTTTAAGGGGACACAAATAATACAGCCACAATTATACTCGTAGAGGACATGTGTACACAGAGGAAAGCCTTAAGTGTGTCTCTTGATTCAATGAAAAGGCGGACTAAATTGACTGAAATATTCTTCTTTAAAACCATGTATTTTGAAGTTGTTTACAATCAAGCCACAAAAATACCTTAAAACATAATGACTTATTTTGAAAAATTGTCCCCATATAAAAGAAATACAATACTTTTGTACACTTGTTAAATTAGCTGATCATAATGTAAATTAGTGAGCTACTAGTAAAGCTCATCTGCTCACCCTGACAGCCACATGAGCCACACTGTCTGCAGCAAACCCACTGATCAGCCACTTAACATCATATTGAACAAAACACAACTGTAGATCTTCAATATTAACCCTAATATCAGTTCACACACAACGTTAGGCTTATCGCCGTGGTAACGTTAGTTGTAGTGGGTGCATTTCTATCCAAGAAGCTATTAAACAAGCTAGCTAACGTTACATTATATTACTAATATAGCAAATTTTGTCATAACTAATTTATTAATTACTCAGCATCATTTCTATTTGAGAAAAGAACAACTTCATCCGATGTTTAATGTGAATAAAACAGCCTTGAACCGCCTACTAGCTACATTCCTGTCACTACCCGATGTGACTGTGAGTGCTGCAGATCCGATTCCTAACGTACAGCATGCAGTGGACCAAACCACTGTGAGGCAAAGGAGGGGGAACTCAAAATGTTTCTAAACTTAAAAAGCATTTTTTGGGGTTTGTATTGTTTTACTACTTACACAGATATTTTAAGTATACATATTAATGTTATTTACAATACACAGCATGGTTTTCTAGGGGGGGGACAACCCTTAGATGGGGGGGTCCTGACCCCCATGAGCCCCCTGGGATTTACGCCCTTGGGTGAATGCAGTGTTAAAGGTGCAGTAGGTAAGCCTTATAAAACTAACTTTCTGTCATATACATGGATTTCTCGGCAACGTCATCACTGCTTGCGCACGCAACCGGGGGGCAGAAAGAAGACGTGTTTCGTGTAGCTAGTAGTAGTAGCAGCATAGTGTAAGTCAAAATGCCAAGGAGTTGTTGCGTGGTAAATTGCACAAACAGAGCCAGTGATGGGTGCCTGATGTTTAACATACCTAGGGGGAAGCATGCTTTTGCCAAAAACCTTTTGTACCATAATGTTATTGAATAAAATATTAAGCTTCGCTCCTACAAGATAGGTGGGTTTTTATTACGTTACACACAAAGCTAACTGGCTATAGTTAGCCTATATGCTAGCGGACATTAGCTAACGTTGCAGAGGCAGCGGCAGTAGAGTTTCGGCGAGCTAACCACGACAGTGTTGTCGCCCTCTCGCCCACAATCAACCTCTGCTGCTAAAAACAGTCAACCTGCAGTGATGTTTTGAAATAGAGACACATATCGTACCTTTCGCCCGGGAATCCTGGCCATTATTTTAAGGCATAAACCAACCATAGGGTTACACTCAGGGGTAACCCTGCTGCTAACATTGGCTATTACATTAGCCTAAAACGATAATTATAGCCATACATATTTATCACAGTAACACTGCAAAATTAAAGACAGACAAACAGATCCAACTAAAATCACGTTTATTGAGTCAGTATTTATATACAAACAATAAGGAAAGCTTAAATACTTAAGGTTGTTGCAGTAGCGGACCAGCTCACCAATCTGGCTTTCTGCCCCTGGTATGCGCACGCACCCTGTAATGTTTGTAAACAGGAAACCCGTCTATTTGCTGAAACTGGTGTGTGTGTGTGTGTGTGTGTATGTGTGTGTGTGTGTGTGTGTGTGTGTGTGTGTGTGTGTGTGTGTGTGTGTGTCTGGTGGTGTAAAGGCTGCATTGCATAGCACACTGAGAAACAGAAGTCATCTCTGTGCACAAGCCGCAATGACATCACAGCAGAGGCATGAGATGACGCGCTGCTGACCGACACAAGTAACATATTGTGCTTCAACGTTGTCCCTTCTGCAAATACACTCGGCCCTCTACTTTACTCTCTTGCAACAACTGTGTCAGAATACAGATTCAGTCAGACAACGCAATGGCGGTGTTTACAGTGTCACATCAGATGGGATTCTTATTGGCCATTTGGAAAAATGTCAAGGTCATGCAAATGCTTCTTTTATCAACCCACTGCTTCCAGGTCATTGATTTATTTATTGATTGTTTCATGCCATTAACTTTAAATTCATTTTTTTTATTTGACCTATTTATTGAAGATTGTTTTGATTGTTGCAAGATCTTTGGTTAATCTCCTATTTTACTGTCAAATTAAATAGCAGTTAGTGAGCTGCTTTATAAACATGTGCAAAGTGTAAAGTAGGGAGAGGGAACGGTAACTAAATTAAAGAATAAAAGAAGGTAAAAGCTTGACGTTGTCAGATCTGTGACCAAGAAAATATTGAAATATTGACCTTTAATCTACTCCCAAATGCCCTTGTTAGAGCATCTGTGGGTACCCTTATCTGCGGGAATAAGTAATGATATGCAAGCAATAACACATGTCTATATGCATACATATTTCTGTCTTTATAAGATATACTTTGATGTACCCGTAGGGAAATTTGTTCTGGACTCCAGTTCCAGAACAAACTCTGTAGTTTTGTATATCTGGCCTATGGTCACATTGTCACATGTAACACATGTTAACACATTTAGGCCTCACAGACTCTCCCTTAAAATAAATGAATGAATAAATGCTCAGAACTAAAACTCAGTAGGTCTTCTAATGCGCCGATGCATGTGGGTTATCTCCCAACTACAAATGAGCAAGCTTCTGTAAAGAAGACATTCCCCTGCACATTTCTTCTTTGTCTGGTTTAAATTTATTTCTGATGTAAGGTTTAAAAGCCTCTTGCGGTTATTTATCATTCACAATCAGTTATCGGCTCCTTGAGGATTTTATGATGAAATAAATGCTGGTTAAACCAAAGTGACCCGGAAGACAGCTCTACCGACAAGAGAAAGTTCAGTTTTTAGAAGTGAAGTTCATGCAAAAACAAGAAAAGAAAAGAAAGCTGCATGATAACCTTCTGCAGAAAAGAGGAAGCTGTCTACTTGCATGCAGGAAGTCACAATTGGTTAGAATAGTATCACATGCACGTCTCATCCCTTTCACTGATCTGCTGTGTGTGTGTGTGTGTGTGTGTGTGTGTGTGTGTGTGTGTGTGTATATGTGTGTGTGTGTGTGTGTGTGTGTGTGTGTGTGTGTGTGTGTGTGTGTGAGTCTCTTACTTAGAATCAGTCCTTTTATCATTGCCCAACATATACATGAGGGAAATATCTGTCAGTCAGCCGAGTTTACATGTCACAAACCCACAAGCAAGGCAACATTTGCTGCGCTCATCACTTGATGTAGTGTCAGTACATGCTGCATGACAGACTCTTTCTGATACTTCGTCGGATACGAGATATCTGCACACAAAAAA
Organism: Sander lucioperca; assembly: GCF_008315115.2. NCBI lineage: Eukaryota > Metazoa > Chordata > Actinopteri > Perciformes > Percidae > Sander > Sander lucioperca. Next base: position 26,402,231 of record NC_050190.1, on the reverse strand, counting down.
AAAAAAAAAAAAAAGTTGGCAGGCAGCTGCTTGTTGCCTTTGCAGCGATTGTGGTTTTTGCATCAGTTGGAGTTCTACTGACACAGCAAAAAACAATAGTTTGACAAAGACCGACAAAGGGGTGTCGGCTGCAAAAATGCTACCTGAGATGCTCCTATGATTTCTGTCTCTGCAACACAAATACCTGGCTACGAATCAAACACTAGCCGACCCTTCCCTCTGCTTTGAATCCCCTTTTTGATCCTTGTGTGCTCAAAAGAGAAAAAGAAATGACTTCCCACAGTCCTTAAGAAGAAGAAATAATCTGTATGAATTACATTCATTGACAGTTCTAGTGATTTGGATGCCGCAGGCAAAGATTAAGATGAAGCCCTGTAGGTGCGTGTGCGTGCCCACAATCATTTACCACCTCTGTTACCAAGTCACAGAGCACCATTACAGCTGAACACGGCAGGAAACCCAGTTCTTGTCTATCTGGCATGACACTTGCCCATCTCGCATGAAAGGTTTACTGGCAGGTTGTCTGCAAGGGACGATAAATACTCTTTGCTCACTTAAAGAAAGTAATGGGACCAGAAAAAGTATACATTACTTTATACTCTGATTTCCTGAAACTGGGAGCAAGTGCAATCACAAGTGTCAACCCAGGACACAAAAGCATGTGGATGGAAATGTTTTTTGCAATTTTTGGTGACCACAGGCACAAGTGCAATCCTGGTGCAGTGGGGCACAATCAAGAATAGGCTAAAGCAGGATGAATATCATTTTAAGTAGAAGTACAGTGTCAGCGGGTGAAGTGGGAGTAGAGCTTAAAGAATGGCCATCACCTCTAATCCCCTTTAAAAGCAGCAGGCGGTTTAGAAGTTTAGCAAGAAACAAAAACATCACCAAATACTAATATGGAGGAATAATAAAAAAAAAGAAACTCAGTAAACACACAAATAAGGAGTTAAGTGCATTTGTTGCATTTTAATTCGAGGACTACAAGAAAAATATAGATTATCACCGGACTTATCCATCTTTAAAGGGGCTGTCCTCGAAATACTGAAAAAAAAACCAGCGGGCTGGGATTGCCCCCACACGACTTTACAGACCACTCCCCTGTACGTGAAATACAGACGTTTTTTCACGGCTACATGCACTAACATGCACGTGCGGCTGGCCCCGCTTTAAAAACTAAAACAGAGAAACTAGGATTACAACACACAGAGGGAGTGTGACTTTATTCTCTGCTCAGGATGCCATTTCTCCAAAATATCTTTACATAGCAAATATTTGTTTGCTGCTATATTAAAGGGATACTTCACCGATTTAGCATTAAGCTTTGTATCAGTAGAAACACGATAGTATTTTTGAATGACCGTGCTTCCCTCCCTCATGTCCCCCTGAGAGGAGAGATCTCTGTATTGTGGGTCTGGGAAAAAAATCTTCCAATGACAAAACTTTTCTAACGATTTTTGCGTCATCGGAAGATTTTTTGCCCAGAGGCAAAGGACTACAGCCAGTAGTAGGAGCTACTTCCACGTTTTCAACCAGCCCATAGGGGGTTGGACTGTCGTCTTTCTCCGAAGATTCCCAAACCAAAACGAGTGTCAGCCATCTTGAATTTTCGCCATTCCCTTCTCAGCAGAAAACTTTTAGATAGATAGATAGATAGATTCATCCCGAAGGAAATTTTAGAACAATTATGTGCATTCAAACTACCGCACACGTGTACCACCGGGATACATTGGTACAGATCAGAGAATATGCAGGACACTTTAGTACAGACGGAATACTCGACACAGCTTCGCTCGCCTGCTATGGAGACCAGCGGTGTTGCTCGATGCCTCTGGCCGGTAAAGGGACATCATCAGTGGGCGACGCTGAACGAGTGTGCCGGTGGAAAGCTAACGCTAGCCGGCCACCTGTTCCATCAATCCTGCTTGCAAGTGTCCGCTTCCTAGACAACAAACTGGACTACATCCAACTTCAACGAAACTCCCAACGCGAGTTCAGAGACTGCTGTGTTTTTGTTGTTGTGGAAACATTGCTGAACAACAGCTATCCATCTACTAGGCCGGCTGCTCTGTCGCAGGGTAAGACTAGTGGAGGAGAGCTGTGTTAACACGGACTGGTGCTTGTATCCAACTAACTGCTGGTGGAGTTTGTGACTGTTAAATGCCGACCATTCTACATTCCACGCAAATATATAAGTTTATACTCGGAGCCTGTTTCGTATGTTGTTTTTATATAAGGTTGTTTTTATTTATTTTTAATTGTGTAACCACTTGAGCCACGGTGAAACGTTGTTTCGTGTATATGGTTGAAATGACAATAAAACACACTTGAGTTGAATGCTGCCTCACTGTCTGTCTGTAACGGTAGGCGTGGCTTGGGAGTAGACGCTAAAGCAGCGAAGCAAGTGCATTCTGGGATTTGGGGTCTTTCATCCACATGAGCCAAAAACACATTTTCTGGCTTTTCTCAGCCTAGAAGCCACCAATTTCTAAAACAAAATTCACATTTCTACTACATAAGTGACCCAATTTAAAGATATATTCATCTTTCCAACGGTGAAACATCTTTAATGTTCTGAATGTCGAGTACAGCTCCTTTAAAGTACCAAATGTCCCAACTTTTGTGATGGCACTTGATGCCTGCACTATAGATAAAGTATATTCACTAAATTGGGAAAATGGTGTGTATAAAAGTTTGTGTACCTATTTTGCGAGATCAAAATGAATCAATAAAGGGATACATTTAAAAACCCACACTGTTTGACCTTTGTTTAATTACACAGTGTGTTGCTTAAAGACTGCAGATGTCATACACCTTACATTCTCTGCTGCTGTTTGTCTGTTTAGGCTATTTAATCATCTGAAAGGGAAGGGACCTGTACATTCTACAAGCAGTGGTGGATGACTTTATTGGTTAGAGTCACTCAATACTCCAACCCACTACAGACGTTTGGCTTAATTGCATCAAGAAAAGCGTGTTTTGATGTGTATTTAAATGCTCCAAGACAACAGGAAGTCAACTTATACGACCCTTGGTGTGTACATAAACCAGCCAGGTTGAAACTGAGCCAACCTTCCTCCCTGTGCAGGCTGATCTAGTGCAGGGTAGTGCGCTGCAGGTACATGCAAAACAGATGCCCAGAACCCCCAGGAGAGACAAAGCCTGGAATTTAAGGGAGAGGTGAGGCTGAGAATCTGAAGTGAAGAGGGCAAGAGATTAAAAGGTGCCCCTACTGCGTTTGTAGGGGAATCTACGAGGGGCTCGGCCAGCACTGAACGACGAGGCCGGGCCTTTTGTTGGCTAATTGTGCCCACAGGCTCTCTTGGCACCCACCCTCTCTGGAGCTGTGGTTGTAGAGAGGGAATTCCTCCCGATGCTCTGCTCTGGGCTGGGCAGTTTGCTCATATACACATTTTAAACAGCAGGCCCACATTTGGCCTTTATTTATCCTTTAAATTCCCAAGGAATTTTTTTTGAAAACTTCAGTCGGCATGCTAATTACACACACACACTGTAAATGGTAATTTACAGTATGCGTTCGCCTAGGTATTTCCCAAAAGGCTTACCCTGAAATTCCACCAACTGCGGAACGGCTCCGCTGCGTGTCGGCTGCGTGCTCTACCGTCCTTCAGTACCCACTAGGTCCCGATTTGTTGCGGTACGGCTGCGGCCATGACTGACAGCTGTAGTCACGAGGACCCACGAGATCTCGCGAGTTCACGTAGAATAGAACCACAAAACCACCACCAGTTAGTTTCCATCCAGAGGAGTAGAGGGGAAACTACTCTGAGCTGTGTTTTCAAGGTGTAGTGCAGGGAAATATGATCCGCCGTGAGCACGGTGTATTTTAATTTAGAAAATTAACCGCATGTTTTATTTTGCTTCTGTGCTCGACTTCCTGTCCCGCACTATCTGCCGTGTGCTGAATTGCTGCGGAGCTCTCCGGCGTCCGGCAAAAATAGAAGCTCTGCGTATCTGCTCCGGAGGGCTGCGGACCGCCGGAGCTGGGACGGAGTCGTAACCCAGCCGTTCTGCAGTCAGTGAAAATACACACATTGACTTTAATGGAAACCTATTGACTCTGCCACCGTTCCGGAGCGGATCAGCAGACGTTCTGCAGCCGGTGGAAATTGGGGGTTAGGGGCATACTGGAGTCTAAAGTTATAAAGGGCACGTCTACGCATTTTGCTATCTCCGGTCGGATCCATACTGAAAACATTTTCTTGATGCATTTCTATATTTCATTAGTTCAGGTTCATTGCAAATTCAACCTGTTACTAGTCACGTACATGTTTTTTAGAACGAGGTTTGGCAACGTCTCATGAGGTTCGATTTGGAAAGGAGAATGCGCCGGATTTGTCCTTTAACAGCAGACCAACTAACGGTAACGGTACTACTTTTAACTTGCAGGCTGTGTGGACCTGTTGCTTTTGTGACCATTTTCACTAGGGTTGGGTACCGAAACCCGGTTCCACTATGGATCCGGTTCCTACGCAAACGGTAGTATTCGGACCGGATTAGAACGCAAATTTCAGTTCCTCATTTCGGTTCTGACTGAAATATTTTCCCTCTGTCGCTCCGGACAGCGGCAGACTCTTTTTTCTTTCTCCCCTTTCTGCCGAGTGGCGCACGTGCCCGCTCGCGGTGTGAAGCGCGTGTCCGCGCTATTCACAGACATGCACTCTACTATCACTGCTGATAGACGCTTTTTGTACACGCTCTGAAATGGACGTAAGAATATCACACTTTCTCTGTAGTGTACTGTTAGCTAGCTATCGTAAATGTAGGCTACTTTTAAAATGCCATATTTTCCCTCTGGGCTCACCAAGACGGATGTAAAGGCATATTAACCATTCACTGCACGTGATCGCTAGTAAACACTTGCTCTGCTAGTCTATCGTTCAGGACAAGACCCTGTAGCCTGGTGGTGGGGGAGGCGGGACAGCCTCCCCAAATTGTCTGCCCTTTCAAACTCATAGCTGTGTGTACAGGCCTCTTGGACACCATCTGAGAGAGTTTTCTCCTGTGCAGGACATGCCATATGTCAGGAGAGGTGTCTTATCTTGCCAGAGAAGGGAAATATGGTCATTTTTCTGCAAAAGAGCTGCTAAAGTTTGAAGCTGGTTGGCATACCAACTCAATATTTATTTTGTTGTTACTTGTTAATAGTGTAACTGTTATTTGTTAAATTATTGTAGTTATGGGTTAGGTTTACTTATTATATACTTAAGTACTTTAAAACGTTAATATATTGTTAAATTTAAATAATTTTCAATTTTAAAAAAGAAAACTCCATAAAAGAGCCTTTCTTTGATGTCATTTTTCAAGAATCAGTTTAGGAATCGGTTAGGAATCAGAATCGTTTTAAAAGTACTGGTTCGGCATCGGAATCGTAAAAATTCAAACGGTACCCAACCCTAATTTTCACACAACTGATGTTGTCTAACCCTTTTTTTTTATCACCGTCTTCAGCTTGAGAGAATAACACGACTTCACGTTCGTGTCCTCCATCATTTTTGTTGCCCTCGGCTCCACTTTCGCCGTCAAAGACGTTTCCCCGTCAATATGCGTTTTCCCCTAACATTACCTAAACCTGACCCAAACCTTATCTCGAACCCTAACTATGGATGGGGGCGCTACGTATTTTAACAGGAGGGAAACGCTATTATACAGGGGAACACACTTTCACACAACACCGGCAACACGCAAATGCTCATAACAGGAAGTGGGCGTGCCCGGCACCGGCAAGCCAAAAAGCCAGATGTTGTGCTGTTTGGTAAATATGTCCAAAGCTTATCATCGTTATCGACCTGAATTTTATCGCAATCCCGTTTCCAGATCGTTTTATCGCCCAGCCCTATGATGAAGATACAGATAAATAGAAATGCATGGCAAAAAATTTCAGTTTGTCAATATTTTAGAGACCCCCCCCTATCTCTAAGAAAGGAGTGTGGCTGTAACTGATTGTCTGAGACCTCATCCTTTCCATCACCAGGTGAGGACAAATCCATATTACGCTCGCCACGGAAAGCCTCTTGGTGATCCACAAAGTAGAAGGGACTCCTCTATAATCTTGTCGCTGATAAGAACAAAAAAAATGGACAGACTGATTGCTCAGTTGGGAAGCCACCCCGTATTTGTGCCGTGCTGCAGCCACAGAGCTGTTGAAAGCCAACCACATCAGTGGTGTGTATTTCCAAGCCAAATCTGGTTTAGATGATGTGTGAGGAAACATGATTTGGCCTGATTCTCTCATCCTAACCACACAAAGCCCCAGTCACTCTCCTCCCAGCTCGACCAGGACAAGTCTTTACTAGTCTCTCATCGCATTCACAGGCTCACACTTTCACTGCTATTTGCCACTTACTTGTCAATACCACCCTGTCAACAAAAGCCTTCCTACAGTTTCCCTACTTTTCAGACTGTGATGTATATTCATACCGAAAGTTAAAAAATAAGACATAGACCGACCAATTTCAGAAGCTAGCAGTCAATAAAATTCCATCTTTTCCTAGGCAACCCATTCACTGCACATGTAAAACTGCATTTTTAAAATCAATATTTCAAAATGGAGCAGTATTTCTAAGACACAGCCAAATACATTTAAAAAGGTCTGTCACTCTCTGGGTGATAAACTGATCCATATTACAGAGCAGAAACAAAACAAGCTCTTGCTGGAACGATTAGTCGATTAACTGCTACTATTTTGAGAATGTTTTTTTAAGTTAAGCAAAATTGCCAAACATTCTCTAATTCCAGTTTGTCAATTGTACATTTTCCAGTCTTTTGTGATAATAAACTGATTTCTTTGGTTATTGGACTGTTGGTTGGACAAAATAATACATATGAGGACCTCACCTTCGGCTTGAGTAATTGGTGATGGGCACATTTCAGTATTTTCTGACAATTTTGAGATTAAATGAATAATGAATAATCAATTAGTTGAGAAAAGGATCAGCAAACTAATCAATAATGAAAATCATGATTTGCAGCCCCATCTGCTTATTTTTCTTAATTTCCTCACATATTGTGTACTACCATCCCTTATTATACATAATTTTTAAGGATAATTTAACAATAAGTCTTTTATTTAATATGTCAGTTATTTATTGGTTTTCACCAAACACCAACAAAATCTCAAAACAATTTTTTCCTGTATGTAATGTGATGTACAACAATGTATTTAATAGCTTTTCAATATTATCTGTAGGTTATCAATGTGTTTTGCCAATTAAGTCTGTAGAACATAAATTAAATCCACTAAATTTAACACGCCTCTACTGTCGTGACGGTAAACTCCACATTATTTGATGGATGCTTTTATCAAAAGAACCTTGAAGAACTATGAGTCACACAGGCAGATGTCGTTGAGTTCCCTTGGAACAGATAGAAAAAGGTACAAAAACCTTATTCAAACTCAAGAGCATAATGAACCACTTTTGCAGCAAGCTCTACCCCATGTTTTCAGAGAGGAATGCTTACATTGTTGACAAGGAAATGTAGAGACATGTAGGCTTGTAACTCCATATTGTGACAAGTGACTAAGAATAATTAAAACTCAAAATGACAAAATTTCACAATTAAATTGGAAACCTCCTTCCCCAGGACACATTCTGCTAGCACTAGTTTTCATCACTGTGCTGCACTGACGTTGAAAATGTTTGCACGCTGAGAGCACATATTTACATCCACACAAGACATACTGGTCGAGCTTCTTTTCTACATTTTAGAGAAAAAAAGTATGACTTTGTTTGATTAAGGGGAAGAGCTGTTGGCTCTGCTACAGACAGTTGTATCCCCCGGCTGGTGTCTGACGTGGATGATGTCACAGCAGAGCCCTGACCATGAGGCTGGCTAAGACCGAGCTGTCTGGCAAGCAGGTAGACTCTGGCTGGCTGGGAGTGTATGCACTCAGCCATATCCTGTGTGTGTGTGTGTGTGTGTGTGTGTGTGTGTGTGTGTGTGTGTGTGTGTGTTAGAGCTGCACAAGATTTTTTATTTTTTTTTTTAAAATCACATCGCGAAAGGCTGCAACATATCGCAGCAGACAGTGTTAGTTGAAAGAAAATATCAGTAGCAAACTGTTAAAATTTAACACTTTTTTTAGTGGTGCATTTTACATTCAATGTTCAATTTGTTCAATAAAAGAATGTTAGAAATTATTTCCTCTTATTTGTTTTAAATGCAACAAGCAATGTGTTGTATTTTAAAAGAAATACAAAAGCAACAGAAATGCAGAGCGGAGTACATTTTAATATCTGTTTATTTATCGCAACAAATATCGTTATCGCGATATTCAATAACGTCGCATATTGCATATTTTCCATACATGTTACAGCCCTAGTGTGTGTATGTGTGTGTTTCATATCTGTTATCACACCTTCATACATCAATGTGTATAATTTGTCTGTATGGGTCTGAGATTCTACATGTGTTTCTGGGTCTGCATGTGTGTTTGTATAAGAGGTGATGAATTTGTGGTATGCATGGATGTATATCAGGGTTGTAACGATTCATGTATTCGTACCAAACCGTCACGGTACGCGGGTTTATGGTCCGGTGCATGCAGAATACACTGTATACATACTGATGCACACACATGTGAAACCAAAGTTCCCAAGTTTGAGGTCCGCCCAGAAACTTTTAGCTGTACAGCAAACATTTGCTGAGATTAGCACAACATTGTGCGAGTCATTTACACTAGTGGCGAGTACTAATGAAACGCCGGAGCTGGAAGACCCGCCTGTGGGTTCCTGGTCAGCTACAACAGTGCCAGAGGGAGAGAGTTGTGAATAAGACAAGGACAGTGTGTCAGCATTGCTCCACCGTTGTAGGGTACGTGAAGGGAAACACATCCAACAAGCGAATGCACATTCAACGGCATCATCCAGATGTGTCAATCACAGGAATACATGAATGTTTTGGTGATTTGAATGTTTAAATATAGCCTAATTAAAACACATCTCCTGATGCACAAGGTTTATTTTTTTATTATTGTATGTATTTCTGTATTTTTTATTTCATCGCATAAGAGATGCTTTTCAGTTTTATTGCCTCTTGTGACCAGTTACCTTTTGGGAAAGTTTTTGTTCAGTGTTCGTTTAGTGTAATTAGTGCTGCCGCGATTAGTCGACGTAATCAACCATGAAAACTAGTCGACGGCAATTTCTTTAGTCGACGTGTCGTTTTACTATTGACCGCCTATTTATTTTTGGTCTCCCGTCTCAAACGGCTCACTGTAATTCACCTCCACACCAGTCTGTGGGCTGTGCACGCCCTGCTGGTTAATCTGCTATCCACTTTCTTCCCCCTCCCCCCGCCTTCACTGCTTTTATATGAAAAATGGCAGAGGCAGGTGAGTCCTCCGAATCAAGTCCGAAAATTAGCACTAGACCAAAAGCTTCCAAAGTATGGGAATATTTCAGGCCAACTGGTAACAGAAGAGTGGTCGGTACACTCTGTCAAACTTCACTTGCTTATCACGGGAGCACAACCACGATGCACGAGCACCTAAAATGGAAACACACAGGAGTTGTTGAAGATGCGCCCACAGAAAAGGAAAAGACAATGTAAGTATATGATTATTAATGAAATGGTGAGCTAGTCTGTACGGTTTATTAACTCGAGAAGTACAATGACTGTCTTTGGATGTTAAACAGGCTACTTAGACTTTGGCAGTAATGTTTTAAACCCCGCCATGCACGCAAGTGTAAACGCGAGCAGCATAGCTGCGTGCCTGCCTGCTTTCAGCGCGATTCATTATTAGGCAGAGCTAAGCAGGGGGAGCTAAGCTAAGCGTAGTAGGCTAGTCCAGACTGACTAATATGGTATAGCCTAATGGAAATGTAGATACTTATGCTTAGATTGTTACATACATAATGTTTTTGAACAATTTTAATGAGCTTCTAACAAAAGTAGGCTGATATTGATGTGAAGGTGAAAGCCCAGACAGAATATTAGGAATGGCCTCTCTACATCAGTAGGCTAATTGTGTATTTTTCTCCTCTTTTTGTCAGTTGCAGGCAAAGTAGTCTGACTAATATTTGGTAATATTTAAGTTATTTATATTGTTTACATTTGTAATTTTCTATTTGGTAATATTTGTTATTTATATTGTTTTACATTTGTAATTTTTTTTATTTGGTAACATTTAAGTTATTTATATTGTTTATGGCACAGGTGACATTTTATGTTTTGGCCCTTCAGTTGAGTTCAAAATGGACACAACGAAATAAACACTTGATTTTTTTTTTTAAATTAGTCGTTTAGATTAGTAAACTAATCGAAAAATTAGTCGATAGAAAATTTGTCGTTAGTGGCAGCACTGAGTGTAATACAGAAGTGATTACATTTTCCTCATCTTTATAATGAGTTTACCAAAATTGCCATGAGCAAAATGCTACCTTAGTCCCCAGCAAGAGAATGTTGTCTTTGACACTTGCACTATGGTCTGTTCAAAATAAATGAAAATAAAGTCATAATCATCATAATGCATTTTTTCCGCTGTACTGAAGTCACGAACCGTGACTCCTATCCCGGGGTTTAAACCAAATTGTGACATTTGTGTACCGTTACTCCACTAATGTCTATGCAAATAGTTACTTCAGGCTAAGATACAGCAAAGCCTGTGTGGTCAAAGGGCAGAGTCACAGGCAAACCTGACCAAGCCAGGACAAACAAGAAGGCAAATTTGGTTTCATTATTTTTAGGAATGTAAAAACTAATACAAGAATATTTCATACTGTGACAGCCAGATGGCTACGTAATCTCAACCAAAGAACAAAGATGAACACTCCAGGATTGCCATCAATATAATTCATTTTGAATTATTGTCTCATTGGAAATTTACATTTCTGAAAAAAATCAAGTCCTGCAGCATTCCAGTTCCCCAGTTTTTTTTGTTTTCTCTCCTAACAGTCAGTTAGCGTGAGGTCTGTGGACTGAAAAGCTGTGCAGTAATCCTCTGGTCCTTTCACCTGAGAGGGATTGATAGTTATAGTGAGCTGGCTACTGCCAGTTCACAGATGAATCCGGCCCCGTCTGCAGCACAGCGAGACGAGGCTTCGTGACTGAGGTTAGAGCAGGAACATGCTCCAATTTAAAGCCCTCCTCCACTGGCGCTTCAGTGTTTTCCTACCCTCTTTTTTCTTGTCTGTCCTCCCTCTATCTATGTAAATCTTTCCCCTTAATTCGGATTCCTCTCTTCTTCCTTTTCTCCTGTTTTTCTGTCTTCCCAATCTCTAACAGTCTCACACAGGTATGGGATTATGCTCAGGTGCTGCAGCAGGGATGCTCTGCTGTCTGTTTGTTTGTGTGTGTGTGTGTGTGTGTGTGTGTGTGTGTGTGTGTGTGTGTGTGTGTGTGTGTGTGTGTGTGTGTGTGTGTGTGTGTGTGTGTGTGTGTGTGTGTGTGTGTATGTGTGTGTGTGTGAGAGAGAGTGAGGGTGTTTTTCAACTACACACATACATACCGTCAACTGCTCACTGAAGAAATCGGCTGCCTCGATTTTCATAGAAGGTGGTGGTGGTGGTGGTGGGGGGGGGGGGGGAAGAACGCCAGTGCTAGGGGATTCCTGCTAATTGCTTGCACATTCTCCTCTTCCTCTGCCTCGATTAAAGCCAGGCCACCATCTCCCTTTCAAGTCTGCTTGTTCTGCACACAGCCTTCTACTGTATGCTGCTCCAGCCTGCCCGCCATCCGACAGCATTTCTTGCTGCTTTTCATTTGTGGTGTCCCCCCACAGAACTACACACTTTCAACAGAATCGATGTGAGGCAGCGGGAGAGAAAATGCCGGCACAAAATCTAGTCTACTGTATATCTGTCGGCCTGTCTGTTTCCACCTTGTGTGAGATCCTTTTAAGTGCATACTGTGCATGTTCGTACCCTATGTAACATAAGGGGAAATAAGCGATTTGGAATAGTTATCGGCTTGCAGAGGATGTGACATTTCAAACGAGAATTAATATTAAAATTTGATGGCGGTTTTAATCAAATGAGGCTTTCAGCTGAGTATTCATACCTTTTTACAAAGCGAGGTCCTGGTTAAGAATCAAACCACTAACCTTAGCAGTGTCAGTGCCCTGGCCCTGCCCTGTTCAGTGGCTGTCTCTTTGCTTAGCTTAGTCATATCCTGCACCATACTGACAGAATTTAAATAAAGCAACCTTGGCTACTGTTTCCCAGCTTGTCGTCCTAGATAGTATGTCTCACTTCTAGCCATCTTGTTTAATCCTCCACCTGACACTGGGTGTACAGAGGTTTGTGTAGTCTTCTGTCTATTTTGTGTCTTGTGTAGATCTTTGTGTCCTTGTACGTCAGTCAGCGTGAACTGTGCTGATGTGTCTCTCCACCAGTGCTGCCTACAAAGTCACACTGCTTAACATTTATTGTACAACACCATCCTACTCAGACAGACCCCAACTACAGATATTAGATTACCAAACAGTTAGGGCTGCCACCTCTTAGTCGATTAGTCGACTAATCGGTCGTTTTGGTCTTAGTCGACTAAGATTTCTTTAGTTGATGAGTCATTTGTTATGCTTACTTATGCTTAATTACTCATTTCCAAGAAACTTATGAGCACATTTCTGGTAAGCACAAGATTTAAAGTGGTGCTTTTGCAGGATTAATTGTGGAGAAACTCAGTTTTACAGATGGTTCATTAACTACATTTATACTGTGCTTTTCTAGTCTTAACCACCTCTCAAAGAGCACAGCTCTGTCGATTACATCAACTAATCGATTAATCGACAAAATCATATAAGTGTTAGTCGACTAAGAATTTCTTTAGTCGAGGACAGCCCTACAAACAGTACACTAAATGTGCTGGAATATGGATGGTGCTGCAGCGTATGGGTGATGTCAATTGCACATCACGACAAGGACAAAAAGGACATCAGACACAGAGTGAAGGAACAGTACAAAACATCTCTTATGGACAAGGATCATACATGCCATGGATGCATACTCCTCACATAACATAACCTCAGTCTGAGGGGAAGGAGAAAATGTGTGCGCGACTTATCGTACAACAACTTGTTTCTGCAGTTCAGAACGCATTTTATTTAAATAGCATGGGTCACACATAAGACGTGTGTGTCTGCATGTGTCAGTGAGATTGTAATAAAGTGTGTGTGGTGACACCCTATGTCTAGTTTAGTCTGCATTATACCTGCTATACATATTGCTACAGTCTATTTACCACGTTGATATTTTGGCACACTTAGGCACATGGAAAAGGACAATTACAATCAAGGTTTGGCAATTCATTGACAAGGACATCTTCAGAATAAGAACTGTGTCTGTGTGTGTGTGTGTGTGTGTGTGTGTGTGTGTGTGTGTGTGTGTGTGTGTGTGTGTGTGTGTGTGTGTGTGTGGAGGTGGGGTGTAGAAATAGAGAGGAGTGTAGAAATCGAGAGGAGGGGAGCAGCAGAGCGCCATGTCTACCACTCTGTCGTGTTCTGTTTGTTGGTTTTAAATTAAATTCACTGCAAAGGAGAAAGCACCCAGCACAGTACAAATTGTGCTGTGGTGGTAGCGCTGTGCAGCCTTGGTAGACCATACAAGAGCAATATTAAATAGGAACTGAAACGCATACCTCGCCTGTGCACAGTACTGCTTCCTGTGCTGTAACCTGTGCAGTAAGCTTTCATCTGCAGCGAATGGGTGTGTACATGCTACAGGGTAGTGGTAAACTAAAGCCTAATTACAGTACACAACGGCAAACCAGAGCGGCCTGTCATGACCAAAGACAGGGGAGGACCACCAACACTGTTTTATTTTTATTTTCTAAACATGTGCATTTATGTGTGCTTATGTCCGCTACATCATCTTCGTTTTTATGTGTGTGCAAATGCCGTGCAAGAGATTAGTTCCATGTCTGTGTGCATTTATTCCTGCTTTCGTGTCTCAGCGAATGATCCTCTTCTTTAAATCTAGAGACAATGGCAGCCGACAATCTGCTTTATTTCTGGGTTCAAAGCATTGATCGTATTTCGAATGAGCTTACGACATGACCTCTCTGTGAAGTCAAATTAAAATGGATCAAATCCACACTAAAAGGCCGCGGACATCAGTTTCTCATCTTCGACTTTCCCCCGCTGAAAACTGCTGAAAACCGCTTAAATACTCATGTAATCTGCTGCTAAAAACAAAGCAACCTAGAAAAAAAACAGTGCTACACATCCACTTTTGTGAATAAAAAAAAAAGAACTTCCCAATTATTTCCAAAGACCGTGAAACTTTCTGCCGTTATAAATCAGTGTTAAAAATAACTGCACTGGTGTTTGCTGGATTCAGTCTAACTTGATTGACAATGACTGTGGTTGTGCTTCTAGGATGCAGCATGTTAGTATTTAAACCCCATTTTTTTCTGATCATTAAAAAAGAAGACAAGAGAGTTTTGCTTCCATAGTCCCAATAATAGATGCTTTTTATACATCTGCATCTGGAGCATGAAGCAGTGAAGACATGTGGAATTAAAAGGTTTGCAAAAGTAACACGTTAACTACCATGTTGGAACTACAGGGCTGTTTTTGTACATGGGGCTAATAGGGATAGGCTGCTTAAACAGCGTGTACATTCCACATTAGTTTGTAATTACCAAACCCGCTACGGTTTAGTTTGGGCTCCTCAGTAGTATTTGAGTTTGTGATTGATTTGGATGTTGAAGGGAACAGGGCAGAGCTTGTGTTAGTACATGAACATCTCTCTGCTTAAGGAAGTCCTCGAGCATTGGTTCTACATTTGGAAATATATCCGTTTAGGGCGTAAATTAGTCTTGTCCTTGAATAGGAATTACTTAGTGATTTTATTCTTGGTCTTAACCTGCCTTTATAACTATTCATTCAATTAGAATCGATGAACACATAACTGTCAACAATTGCTCCATTCTAGTAATACTAATTTGAAATGGTAATAAAAAACACAAAATAACTTATTATGAAGTTATTCAGTCAGCTGCTGCTCATAATCATGCTTATTTGCCTAATAATGAATTTCAATTAAATTTCTTTCTATTAAAAAAAAAGATCCAGGAATTCATCAGTGTTTCATTTCTAAATGTTTAAAAAAATAAATTATTATACAAAAAAGCACTAATTAAATACATTTTTCTTTCACGCTCTCTATTGGCCTACTTAAAGCATTTTCGGAGCTGTCGTTTTAGGACTATGTTTAATATGTGGCGTACTTATTAAAATGAAAATGTATTTAACTTCTGGATAAGTGGTGACCTAAAATCCAACTGAAATTCAGTTTCAATCTGTCTGCTTCTTTTAAAAATCTGGGTATTTGTTGAAAAAAAAGTGCTGAAACTCCAAACCTGAGCCTCTGACATAATAACACATCAGGGGGGCGGGTTTGCGGCAGCGCTAATGGCATTCATTGTGAGCTTAAAAAATAACAATTCTGATTTATCGGTATCATTATTGGTGCACAGATTGGTGCACCCCATCCCCCCCATCATATGCCAATTTGGTAGACCTCGCCCAACCTTTATGTGCGTTACTCCATGTCACAAACTGCGTACAGGAAGAGGGGCGGCAGCACATCTCAACATTCAAAATGTAGATGCAAAACAAGTAAAGGGTGTGTTAGGAGCATGCAGACAAGCAAGTATAATTATGCAGCAGTGCACCTCCATCTACTCAAGGGATGACAACAGGACAGAGCATGGGCACACTGTACACAATGAGCCACCAAAACTGCTCCAAAATACAGCTGCATTACCGAGGAGAAATACTGTGAGGAGGAACTGCGTCTCTGGAAAATGCAGCTCTACCAATGCAGAACTGCACTTTAGACTGTTCGCTTGCATGAAGAAAGAGCCCAAAATGTTTTTGATATTTTCTTGCCATCCTGATTCTAGGGCTGCACGATATGAGGAAAATATCTAATTGCGATTATTTTGACTGATATTGCGATTGCAATATGATTCACGATATTGGGTACCGAACTTGCTACTTTTTAGGGTACTGACCGAATTATGTTGGTACTACAGAGCAAGGGGGTAAGCGAGCATCCGGAAAGCGTACCTCTTATGGGGAGATTGTAGGCTAACAAGCCATCACCTTCCGCTAGCATTCCATTGACTCTCATTAATTTTGCCGTCATTTTGACAGCGAATAACTTTACATCTGAAGCGTTTAAAGACTTTAATTGTCCATTGTTTATTTCTAAAGAAACACGACAATGTATAAAAGGCTCCATTACCTTGTATTGCACGTTATGGCCCCGTAGCTGCCGTTTTTGTAAAAACCATTTTGTCATAACCACACGACTTTCTGTCGCATAGCAGAGAAATTACCGTATAGTCAGGAGAAGCTCGCAGGCAATCGGGGGGACGTGGAGGCATACAGTCAAGGGATAAGCCCATAGAGAGTCCACGAAAGCATCGGAACAAAATATTTCAGCAACGTTTTGATGGATTGGAAATTCTTCGGTATGTGGCAAGTGAATTCATATGAAGTAACATCTCTGCAAGATTGGGAATGATTGAGATTTCTCTTGGCACAGCTACCAGAAGACTTACAACTTTCAGACAGGTTGCTCATGTCACATCTGTCATCAAGCTCAGTTTGAGGCTGCGCACCGGAAAAGTGCTTCTAACTGACTTCGCTGGTTTCCGTCGAAGTCTATGTGTCAATTTGTTTCACTGTCTATGCTACAGAGTACCGATTCACGTTAAATCAATCAGTGCCAGAGTTAGGTACTTAAGAGTGCATAAGCGCAAGCTTCGGTGTCTTCTTCTCTGTCGTCTCCTCTGTTGTTTCCTCTGTCCTCTCCTCTGTCGTCTCCTCTGCATGTTTGACAGAGAGAGAGGGACTCAGCACCGACACACAGGGGCAGAGCTGCGATACGTAACCTCTCCAGCTAGTTCAAGTCACCATGAGTCCCGACAATGCCAATAAAGTGTGGTTACACTTTTCAAAACTCCACGCAGACAGCTTTCACTGCAATATAATATATTACAGGGAGCCGAAAGCAGTCACCGTGCTGCTACACTTCCTCTAAGACACGCGCAACAGTGTTTTCTGTGCCCTGGTGACAGACTGACAGGCTGGACTTGTAGGGCAAAGCAAAGGCAACTTTATTTCTAGAGCACATTTTAAGCAACAAGGCAATTCAAATGGGTTTCTGAAAACATTTTATGCAAGATATAGGCTATGCAGTTGCTGAATCTGTCTTCATTTCAGATGGACAATGGTCAGTTTAAAAGATTTTTGTGAGTTTTTGGGGGCGGCGAGTCGAGCTGCCCACTCCTCATTTGCATAAAGTAGCCTGGATTCAACTTTATGCAAATGAGTAGCGGGCAACTCAACGCCCTGCTTCTCCAAAGTCCCCACGACGCTACAAGAATGCATTGCACGGCTGTTCACACAGACAATGAATGGGAAGCGTGGAAACGATGCTTGACAGTGGACACGTAATATAAGTGATACAATCCACACACAAACCAGACAGTCTTCACATAAAGGGGGGATTCAGAAACTCACTATACAGTAAATAATCATCAGTACTTACTTATGCCTTATTTATCACCTTGAACCATTCTTCTACACTTTAATAAATATTCCGATAAAACAGTGTGTATGCGTATAAATGTGCACGTGGGAGGAGAATGGAAACAAAAAACTGAAGAAAAAAATATATTAATGTGAGGTCTTTTTCATTCTGTGTTTCTTGAACTGTGCATGATGAGTGTCTATGTTGACACATCTACATAATTGTTTTGTGTGCGTGTGTGTGTGTGCACGCACGTGTGCGTTAGAGTCTCGATCGGGCTGAATTTTTTTGTCCGAGCCCGGCCCGCGTCCGACAGAGCCGTGACCGAACCCGGCCCGAGCCCGACAGGCATTAAGATATTTATGTCCGAGCCCGACCTGAGCCCGACACAGTTAAATTAAAAAAATTTTCTCATACTAATGACACATAGGCTACGTTTGTGTGGAAAGCCCACTTTTATTAAGCAACTGTAGGAAGGCATTCAGAAATGTCAACAGATGAGCGCATCAGCGCACACGGGGCAACAAGCTCACGTTAATAAGCTGTTAAAATGTTCAATGTGCTAACCTTTCCTGCTTGCTTCTTTTCCGACCGTGGTCAGAAAACCAGGGGAGACTCGTTACCTCCAGGGCCGACATTATAAAATGAATAACGTCAAGGTTAAAATCCTGTTTCTGGTGAGCAAATGAATGAACTTGGCTTTCAGTCAAACTTAAACTTATTCCACCAACTCTGCTCCGGTTGCATACAACACGTCTGCTTCCTCTTTCTCTATCTCTCTGCTGCCCACTTACCACACGCACGCACGCACGCACGCACTGAGCTCTCTTAAAAGGAGCCGCAGCACCATTTTACAACAAATGCCTTATCGCGCTGATGTGACCGAGCCGGACCCGAACCCGACCATAATTTGTAAATATCTGTCCGTACCTGATGGGCCAGGCTGGGTATCCATGCCTTAGTGTGCGTGTAAACCAACACATTATGTAGATAGAATGAATTGTGTCTATAATTACTGACAGTGTGTACGGACAATATCTGTTACACAGTCGATGAGAGTGTGTATTTTTGTGTGTGTGTGTGTGTGTCAAAAAATGCTTATGTGTGAATACACTTGTGCGTGTGTGGCTGTCTTATCGTGTCTTAGGTGGACATGCTTTTCTGATATTTCAGTGCTGGTGTGCATTTGTATGTGTGTGTGTTACTGTATAATAATTTGTATGTATGTGTCGATGTGTGTTTCTCCTCTGCCCAGATGGCTGTGCTCTGAGATCTGTTGCCAGTGGTGAATACTGATCAGAGATCACTGTCACATCTACAGCGCGCGCGCGCACGCACACACACACACACACACACACACACACACACACACACGGTCAAAGTACTAATTCACGCAGCCAGTATGTGTCCTCCATGCTGATATTCTGTGGCTCTGCAGGTCAAGGCTGCAACACTGATTACCAGGCTGCCTGTCACACCTGAAGACTGACACCCTACAGGCACCACTCCGGGAGATTTCAGTTTTAGATCGTGATTATGATATTTAATCAGTGTTTGAAAAAGACAGCAGAAATGTGGATTTGGCTTGAGTGGCTAAATTTCCAGTGACTATAATGTTTTTTGCAGAGCTGGAGCTTTCTACTTTCAGTAAACACTTTGCAGCAAGAACTGACTCTTGAAAGCACTCACTGCAAAGCAATTTGAACTAGTAGATGGACAGAATATTGATAGGCATCCAGTTGGATAAATGGTTAATTGTTTAAGTCATATTTTAAGCAAAAATGCCAAACATCCCAGCTTCTCAAATGTCAATATTTTTCTTAAGTGATAGTAAACTGAATGTGTTTGGGGTTAGGGCGTTTCGTTAAGACAAAACTAGAAATTTGAAGAAGTCACCTTGAGCTTTAGGGACATAGTGATGGGAAATGTTCACAACTACCTGACATTTTATTGACTAAACAGTTAATCAATTAATTGAGGAAAATCATCGGCTGATTAATCAATAATGAAAATAATCGTTACAGCCGTTACAGCCCTAAAATAATTCATGCCATATTTATATATATATATATATATATATATATATATATATATATATATATATATATATATATATATATATATATATATATATATATATATATATATATATATAAAAATAAAATGATATGGAAAGAATGCGCAAATTTGCAATGCCACTGTTATGCATTAGGCTTACATTAGACCAAACCAGTTACACAAGAACTCTTTTTTTGATTTTGTTTTTAACTCGATTTACTTTGAAAAATCCCTATGGATAACAGAATTCTGTACAACGATATGATTAAAAAAAAAGATTCCACTAACACTATAAAACTATATTGCAAATTATCGCCCATTCCTATTTTGAATTCCACCACACCCCCCAGTTTTTCCCCCTGATTAAGTAATGAATCAAGAATAACAGTCCAAGGGAAAGCTTTATAGGAAACAATTTATCCTCAGCGACATAAATGTCGCAGTTGAAACATTCTGTAAACACCGTTCCACACTGCATTGTTACAAGCTGCATTTGCTCCATTGTGAGAGCAAGCAAACAAAATCAGAAAGGTAAATCAAGCTACACGTCGTCAGTATAAAAATCAGAGGCTCACTGCAGTACGACTACAAAGTGTAATCCCATGGTGAAGCTCTGTGGTAATTTACAGCTCCATAAAGTGAATCCCATATCTCCTGACCTCCTCCCACAGCGACAGCTGCTCCTTTACCTGTCAGCAGGTTGCCACCGATAATGACACCATGTGGAGATTTACTTGCAATATGCTGCAATAAGGGCTTGCCAATGTTCATAGATGGCACACCAACATTTGGTGTAATCGGTATGGGTGAACATTCTGATGGATAATTCCTGTTACGCATGCCGAAAGGTGCCGCGCACAACAGCTCGCTCTGCTTTTATTTGAAAATCCAGATGGTAGTACAGTGAGTTTGGCAAGTGAGAAATCTAATCTGGCAAAGTAATTGTTGAGTCACTGGTGGTGATCAATAACTCCATCAAATTCCTGCAGATATATTTTGGTTCTACTGGGCAGTAAATTGTTAAAATGCCTACTTAAAGCCAAGGTGACATTACAGACATTAACAACGATTGTAATTAGGTGGGTAAGACATAGGATACGATCAGACATTTCAACTCTTTTCAAACCTCAACCTCTCCTTGTAATTGGTAACAAACCTTTTGAATACCTTCCTGTTCTGCTGCAAGGATCAAACCTGCCCTCTCCGCCTTTAATCAGCACTAAGCAAATGAATGCAAATTACTCCTCAGAGGACGAGCCACAGCAGTGTCCATCACGCCCGACACGCACTCTGATATATAGTTAGTGTGCACAGTGCATGACGCTCACACACGCACGCTCGCTCAGATAATATTCCTGCACTCGCATTATCCCATATAATGTCCCCCTCTCTCACACACACACTTCCTTCCTAGACAAAATGAAAGTGGGGAAGCAACCGCATCACACCTTCAAATGGGCTCTGGTCTCTCCAAGGACTTTCAGTGAGGGGAGAACACACTGCTCTCCTGTGGCTGTCACCAACACTAAACACACACACACACACACACAAATATATGGAAGTACACATTTTCCCTCTCAATTTCTCATGCACATAAATATATGCACTCATACAATACACAGATATATATGTGCACATTCACACACACTGCTTCTTGTGCTGTGTCCATCCCTCTCTGTCTAGTGAGCACACTTGCACAAGCCCCGTCAGCGCAGCACATAAGAAAAGTGCATTATGAGCTCCGCATTCCAGCTGTCTCTGCTCGGCAGGTATACTGCCTTTCTCTTGGTGGGTTTGCAATACAGTCATTTCTAAAGGTTCAGTTCCTGAACTGAAAAAATACGACGCAGGAACCTGTTGTGTCGCATACCAGACATAAACAAGAAGAAGAAGAAAGAAAAAGAAAAAAACGGCAAGCGCGTACTCATACAAAACAATGCAAAAAAAACAACTGTATTTCTGTAAGCACAACGGGGCTTCTTCAACCCAACCTCCACCGATAATAAAATAAAAAACAGTATTTCTGTAACAAACATTCCTAAGTACACAAAAAGAGAAAACACCAAGAAAGTCGGTACAGTAGAACACATGCACACCCAAACATCTGCCGTCCCTCAGAGTGAAAGTGGAGGTGGGCTGCACTTTGTTTTGCACAGGGGGTTCTCAGGTTTCACTAGGTAGGGAAACCCAAGGTTCTCCCAGCGAACGCTGTGTCGTGCACAGCTGAGGAGAAGCCCTGAGAGCTTTGATCCACTTACCCGAAGGCACAAAATGTAGAACTTTGTTGGTCTCCATGGCTGAGCAAGTGGTGGGGAATGCACACTTCCTCTCTCCAACAGCCAACCCCCCCCCCAAGTCAACCCATCATGGTTGTGTTATCCTGTGCTGATGAGTGTGAGATCACCTCTGCTCCCTTAGCTCTGCTCTGTTTCTGACTGCCTCTCAGACACATGCAGTGACTCAGCCCCACTCTGCCTGCCTACTCACACGCTCACCGCTGGGTCCTAGTGCCTTCTACTTTCGCCCAACCCCTTCACTTCCCCGCTCACCAGTCAGCAGCCTATGGCAGGCCAGCATGCAGCTAGGCAAACCTCACGTCAAGACACACCCCCCCCCAACACACTTCTCTTCACACAGCAAACCCCCAGCATGCATCATGTCATCTTGTCATTGTCAGCCACACCATCTCACCTGTTCAACATTGCTCTGTCCTATAGCTCAGACTGACTACATTAGTTTCACCATTGAGTTGAGCTCATCTCTCTGTATAACCTCATGCAGATACTTCTGTACTTGTACACGCATACTGGCTTGTGTTAGGAGACAATGTCAAACCAAGAATGCAACGGTGCTAAAGCCAGAGCGTAACGTGTTGTAATCACGTGAAAGATATATAAATATTTAAATAATTACTTAAAATAGTGGCACTTTAAGGAGGACCCATTGTTAGAACATATGGCTGCAACATCAACCTTTGTTTCATGTCATACCCCCTTTCTCTCTTTTGTCTGCATCTATACTGTCAACCATAAAATAAAATCCCATACAACTTATCTTAAGTAGCTGCAGCCCCGACAAAAACTGACTTATGCTTGGCCATGATGTGAAAAGATTTGTGTTGACACCTCCGCATTAAGTTGCCAAATGCAGTCTTGCATGGTGACAGGTAACAGCAACTCTGTCCAAAAAGAAAAACGCTGTCCCAACAACAAGCTACTGCTGAGAGCACGCAATTTTGGATTTTAAATCCTGGTTTAATTGAAGTCACTGTAAATACACAAATCCGATCAATTAATTAAGGCTTACACTTAAGAACATAGTCTTAAATTCAAATGCACAGAAAAAAGCCAACCCCTCTCACAAAAGACATTTTGTACTATCAGATATGCATCAGGTATGCATTTTCCCTTCCGATGGCCCCTATCAGGCAACATACATGCAATTTAACTAATGTAAGCCATTAGTTTTGACATGAAAGGTCATACTCCTGGAAAACAGGTTATCCTGGGCTCCCCAGATTGACTTGAATTGTTGTGGAGGTAATCCACTTCCTCTTAATTTCCTTTTAATTGAACTCACACTTATTCTCCAAAGAATAACTGCTACCATTTGTGCCAGTATTTACTGCTGCTGTAATGAATACTAATTGTATTTTCATTATAAATACTATGTCTACATTAACAGCCACTGAAACTAACAAATAGTTAGCTTTTCCCCCTCCAATCTTAGCAGTTGACTGTTGCTGCTGCTTCTTCTATCAATCCTCATTTGCAATATTTTAAAGGTTTTAGATACGCATCATGTTCTTAAATAAAAACCACCTGTTACTGTAGGAGATTGGAACTGCCTCTTTCATTTTTTACGAGGCAATTGCTGCTGTAGGCTTTTTGTTAATATAATAATTAGGGCTGTCAAAATAACGCGTTAATTTCGATTAATTAATCTGAGAAAAAATAACGTGTTAAAAAAAAATAACGCAGATTAATCCATTCCAGCCGTTCTAGCCACCATTCGACTGTAAAATGAAGGAGGGAGACGAGAATGTTCTTCCTGGATCATTGATTGGAACATTTACTTGTAAAAATCTTCTTCCTGCCAACACTGGCTACCGAAATCTGGTGCCACTGATATGTCTGCTCTTCTCTCTGGTGCTCTGAAACAGACGATACAGGCAACACAAACACCGCTGAACATGATGCTAGTTAACACTATACTCAACAGCAGCTAACGTTAGCCTACCGCTAGCTAGTAACTGGATTAAAAACGGTTAAAATGCTGACAGCTAACGCTAAACGGTGTAAAGTTTGACTGTGTTTTAGCCGTCGGAAAAACAACAGACGGTGCGTTCAATGAAACTGGTAAACTACAGCCTCGTGGTGCATTTGAAGTTATTGTAAATGTCCTTTTCCCACCTGGTGGTTGTTTTTGTCGTTCAACAGCAATTTGCTAGTGAAATAAGTTATTGTTATACATTATTATTAAATCATTTAATTTTGACCATATGGCCTTAGCAATAAACAAGCCGTTCTTTAATGTCACCAACTGTTGTTTAGTACCCTTTGTTTTCTTTTTTTACTTTCTTAAAAAGTATCGGTTCAGGCACCGTTAATTATGTATGCGATTAATTTCGATTAATTAATTACAGAGTATGTAATTAATTAGAAAAAAAAATTTAATCGATTGACAGCCCTAATAATAATGGTTTTGGGTTTTGTTTCAAGAACACAGCATGTACAGTAATGCCACATTATAAAGCTGGTAAGCTACACAGAATTATTATGCATAAACTTTAATTTGGAGGGAGGGGGCATTTGGTAAAGAAACACGCCGACTTATTGGGACTTTGTCTTATTCACCGTATCCCCCAGAGTTAGATAAGTCCATACATACCCTTTTCATCTCCGTGCGTGTCGTAACTCTGTCTGACGCCCCCACCACTAGCCTAGCTTAGCACAGATCCTGGAGGATCCTGCTACTCTCTGCTCCTCACCACGGGGCTTCTCAGGTGCTGCAAGCAAATCACTCCGCCCAAGTAGCAGAAGTAGCAGTTCCTCTCCTTCTGAGAATATAGTTCCCAGTATGTATACAGTTAGAAGATGGCTGTGTCTCATGTGACCTTGTTATTTGTACACACTGTGACTATACAAATCACAACATGTAAATAGGAAAATGTTGGCGTTATTTTGTCACTTATTGGGAGCAGTAGGCTAGATGTGAGGAGCAGAGAGAAGCAGGATCCTCCAGCATCTGTGCTAAGCTAGGCTAGCGGTGGGTGTGTCAGACAGTTACGACACGCACGGAGATGAGAAGGGTATGTATGGACTTATCTAACTCTGGGGGATACGGTGAATAAGCTAAAGTCCCAATAAGTCGGCGTGTTCCTTTAATAACAGACAGCGAGGGAGCAAGAACAGACATTTTTAATTGACAGATTTCTTTTAAATTACTAAAATCCAATACTACCGAAATTAAACACCATATACACTTGTGTTGCAAAAGTTGCCCAGCTGATTGAATAATGCATATATTTTGTTACAGATTAAATAATAACATGGCTTGAGGAAAAAGCTTGAAACGTTCCAATTATTTACACTGTTAGATGTCTAAAGGTGGATTTACTAAAAAAGACTGCCTTTTATAGTGTTAGACTGGAGTCTGTTCTTTTGATTTTGATGAAATAATGAGCAGTTTTATAAATCTACTAGACACAGAAGCTACTGGATCAAAAGTTAATTTCCCACCCTGATGTGAATGCTCTGTGAAAGGTCACTCATTTGCATGAACCAGCATATATTAACACCACTGTGTGTGGCCAGTGGGTCTGCTTTGCATAAAAACTGTTACGGACTGCGAGGCAAATGCATCACTCAGTGAAGCAGGGCGCATTCTCCCCAGAGGATACTTCAAGTGTTCTCATCCACCACGAACCTGCAACCCAGGTGTCATGATGGGTGCACTCTAGTTTAACACCAAACGACATGGCTACATTACAACCCATGTCTTGGTGAAGCCAGGGAGGTGATAACACGAAGAAACAGGTTGAACAGGTTGAACTGACACTTGTTTCTATCTTTGTTATTTACTGAAGCCAGATAAGTCAAATCTCATCCGATTTGCATGTAATCTGGAGAGAACGTCAGTCTTCTGGACCCACAGCCAAACGCTCCATGGCCTGGCATCACCACACAGCTAGCATACGGTAATGTCCTCCTTGAGTTCACCTGAAACTCCTAGACAGCAAGCATGTTAACCCTGGTGTTGTCTTCACATGGACTATAAATTAAAAATGAACTTTTTGGCGCTTTTGACAATTCTTTAAACGTTTTTGACACTTTTTTTCTACATTTTTGTTAATTTTTTTTATTCATGGTCAATATACCTAATTTAAATGAAATTAAATTTTTTTAGATAAAAAAAAGGGCAGAAATTATGAATTATTGTGACTAATAGTTAAGATCAGAGGATGTTGAGTGAATCACAGACTGGTCTATGTCAAAGTTTAGTCAGGATACCTTTTTAAAACCATTTAAAACATGTTTTTCAAATGCTATAAAACTGAGTAAAACAACCAAAATTCTATAGAAGTAGTCATTCATTTTACATGTGAAGAATGTTGTATGGGTTCCATACGATGTGCATGCATGCAAGTTACTTTGGGGCAACTTGGTTGTAAGAAACCCATATTTCCGATATAAAAAAAACTTTAAAAACAGAAGACAACACAAGGGTTAAGTCTGTTTCTCTCTTTTGTTGATCACTATGAGAGACCCCTTCAACATTTTAATTTGATAATGTACTTTGTTACATTGTGGTTGAAAAATAAACTACCTGGACAGACTAGGGGTGAACGTTTCTGAATTAACTTTTACGTATGTGTGACATTGCTGTATTGCAATTTCTTGTTATTTATCTGTCAACAAAAACACCAATATGTGATCACGGTAGCTAAAGTTGGCCACAAATATCGGCCACGCTGATATATATCAGTAAACCTTAATCAACAAACGTATACAAGTATTTCTTTGAAATATTCTGCACCTTTTCATCTCACAGCAACATTTTCTTGAACAGCGGGGGAGACTGACGAGTAAGAGGGAGCGAGAGTGTGTTGGCACACGCTGTCAAAACATCATGAGAAGGGAAAAAGGGAGCGTTATATAAACAGATAAATTTAACAATTGTTTTTACTCTAATTATAGCTGCCGTCATAGCCAGAAACCAGACCCCAGTACAACACAGCTGGTAAAACACAAAGCACCTACCTACCAAAAACAGGACAAAAAGAACAGGAGGGCATAAGAGGCATCACTTGCCACAGCCATATGTTCAGCTGTCCCTGACACCGAACCCTTACTGTCTACCTACTTTAAGTCCCTGTGGATCAAGGGCCAACCCTGAAGATTTGAATTTGTCCCAACTTTCATTTGACTAGTAAATGCTTTGGTAGAAGCACGTCTTTATTACTTGGGCTTTGTTTGTTGGTGTTTGTTGTGTGAATGCTTTTACTATTTTTTTTAGCACTAAAGGAAAGAACAGTAAGAGGTTTCGTGTTGTCCATCATTGTAAATACATCTTTGGTTTTTGGACTGTTAATAAGGAAAAACAAGTAATTTAAGGATATCCTTGGGCTTTGCTAGCCATTATTTCAACATGTTGTAAAGTCAATGATTAATTATAAATATAATTGATGGATTAATTGATAAGAAATTCTTAGTTACAGCCCATAATTAGATCCACTGAAACAATATCAAGGCACCTTAACAGTAGTAAATAAGAAGGAGCAAGAGCTGCTATCTTACTTCCCTGGCCAACATTATCCTGCCCATCCAGGTATTAAACCAGCAACCATTCGGTCGTAGGCTGTCCCCCTGAACTTTAGGACACTACTTCGTAAACTTTATTAAAATTATTGATTTATTTGAATAGCGTAGAATTGAATGTTAGTACATTATTAAAAACTTTTTCTCATGCAAGCATCATCTTCGTTTTACCATTTTCACAGTGTCAATGATTCCACTCCATAATGATGAGAAGTCATAATGACCATTTCAACATTGCGTGTGATACAAACTTAAAATATAGTAAAACATAACTTACAATAGGAGTGCTTTTCTTAATTCTGGCTTTAATGGTATCAGATGCTGGCAGGTGCTCTTGGTAAATAGTTGATGTAATTTATAAGGTTGAGGAATGCTGTTATGTAGTTCAGCTGGGATTTGTACTGATGTCTGCCTTGTTTGTGTTAAGGTGATAGTCCAAAGTGTGAGTTGTATGTATGATAAAAAAGCCATTTCTAAATAGTTCACTACATTTCTAAACTAGCAGCAGTCTGCCAAGCTTCAGAGGAAGAGGAAGCCATACAATGCAGCAAAACTAAGGCTTTTCATTCTTTTGTCTCTGTTGATAGAGCTAGAATTGCACTGCAGAGGTAGGTGGCTGCACATGAAAGGTTCAACCTGCATTTAGGAGACTCAGTTAAGTAATTTCTGTAGTCCTTCATCACTAAAGCAGGTCTCAAAGAAACTTACAAAGAAGGAGCTGACTTAGACCTAAAATATAAACAAAAGCACAGGACGCATGTTGAAAAGGTACAAATAATATTTTTACTGACATTTGGGATATTCAGAGCAACCCTATGGGAATCAATAGATATGAAATTATTACTTTATGACATCTTGGTGAGCTCAAAGTCAACAATCAACAACTATTAAGGTCAACCACATGCCTACGGTGTACACCTTTTCTAAACAGCAGAGCTGGGGCTTAACACAGTCCCAGAAGGCAAATAAAGATGTATGTCAACATAGTGTGTGTGTTTTATACAGAAACATTTAATGTTGAACAGTCTCAAGGGTAGAGGACTGCATCATCCATGCTGTACAGTATATTTCTGTATTCCTTTGGCATTGTTATTTTTATTTATTTGCCTATTTAAGTAAATCAGAAAAACATCTATATTAAGCACACCTGCAACTAACAACTATTTTCATTATCCAGCAATCCAAAACTCGATGATATTCAACTTACAATAAGGTAAGACAAGAAAAAGCAGCAAATCCTGGAATCCGAGAGTCACAAACCATCAAATGTTTGGTATTTTTGCTTGGAAAATGACTTACGTAATTCATCAATCATCAAAATGGTTGCAGATACATTATCTGTTTTTTTTGTCATCTTGCACTATTTTCCAAAGAGCCAAGCAGGAGCAGGACTTTTGTTGAAGTTATTTTAACTTGAGTGTGATTTATGTTCTCAAATCAGTTACTTTTTGCACACAGATGAGTAATTTGTGCTCTCGATTTAATGTCAGTAAGAACTGAAGTAAGAGGTTGGTGTGGCTGTTCCCTTTTGTTAGGAAAAGAGTTAGCAGCAGGCTAGTAGCTGGGATACTCTTTATATACAGTTGCTGCTACATTAGACATTGTTTCAGCAATACTAGTTTGGCTGCTAACATGTGGGTGCATATTGCAGCAATGGCAGCAAGATAAACTGTGGTAGTTTTAGGCCAGAGACAATCTAGTTAAAATCAGCTGTTTGGGTTTAATGCAGTTTTATTTTACTTTTTGAATAATATGTGTGGACATGTATCTTCCTGTTAAACAACTGTTACCTTTGGCATATCTTAAACATATGTTAAAATGTTGTTTACCGTTCTTTGTGCATATACATTTGTTGTTTTTTCAACAAGTCCTTCTGTGCTCTGTAATTTTTCTCCACAGTCTGTAAGTAAACATTTTGTGAGCGTACGGTCCTTTTGCAAATATGATCCTGTTGCTATTCTAATAATATTGCATTTATTTTATATGGCGCTTTAAAAAGGTACTCAAAAAGGCACTTTACAAGGTCAACGAAAAAAACAGAAACAGTAACTGATCGGTAACAGGATCAGTTTAACAACAACAGTAACAACTAGAGATAAATATTAAAAGGTGCAGCAACACATATTTTTTGCAAGTATGATCCTGTTGCTATTCTAATGCAGCCATGATTAGTATAGGGCTGCAGAAATTATGTGATTTAACCGATTCGTAGTCCAGTATTGTACAGTACTGTGCTGCTGCAGTGTATGTGGTGTCCTTTTGTCCTTGTGCCAGATGTCAGGATGTGGTGTACAACTCATTAGGATGCCAACATGCCTCTGCACCGGTGTTAAGACTTTTCACTTGGTGATTTTAGATCCTGCTGCCCCGATTTTGAAAAGCCATGGGGCTCCTAAGGTAGCTGTGTCTGCAGTAGTGCTAGTAATAATGGTAACACAGCATAGCAAGTAATGATGCACAAACAGCTATTTCCTCAATGAGTCATCAATCAGAGAGGGAATCCTGCTCCCTCCTTTTGACTGGGAACAACCGTCATTAGCAGCTGAGTGTGTCTGGGCAACGACTGTGTGTGCTGTGCATGTGTTTTAACTACACCTCCATGTCTGCATGGGTAGGCATCTATCTTGTCTTTCTGTGTGTGTCTATAAGCTTGTGCACCTGATAGTTTGTGTGAGTGTGTGTGTGTGTGTGTGTGTGTGTGTGTGCCTATTTTTTTTCTTCAGCATCGTCTTTGTTGTCGATGTTGTTTATGCTGTACTATGGCACAGCAGGAGAGAGAGGCACAGTGATAATTATAATAACACTCCGGAATAAGGGAGAAAAGAGAGATGAAGGGAAACAGGAAGAGGAGGAAAAATATATTGATGAAGAGGAGGAGGAGGAGGAGGAGGAGGAGGAGGAAAAGAAGAAGGAAGTAAAAGAGGATGAGGGGAGCAGCTGGTTCTGGTTACTCTGCTGCCCCCACACATCACCGCAGGAGCTATCAGAATTTACCCTCCCGCAATTCCCATTGTAAGGGTGTGTGTGTGTGTGTGTGTGTGTGTGTGTGTGTGTGTGTGTGTGTGTGTGTGTGTGTGTGTGTGTTGCCAGGGGGATGAGGATGTATTTCAGGTCACAAACTAGCTACAGATTTAATTTGGAGAAAAACAACTTGATTATGTTCTGTCAGGCAAAAAACGGCGTAATGTAACTAAGATGACGCACGGGAACACACACATCAGTGCAGGGATATAACGACACACACAATTCAACATATATTCAACATATGTGAGGCCAGGTGGGTGCTTTTATCACACTGAGAGCTGTTAAATAGCTAATATGAATTTAAATAAAAAATACGAGCTAAAATGCTTCACTGACATGCAAGCTGGGAATAATATTCAAGGCCCACTTGATTCCACGTGTTGTTTTTTTCGTAAGAGGAAAGCGAAAGCGGAACGCCTGTGTTTCATCACTTTGAGCTACATAAGACTGGTTATGCTCCCATCTCTCATGCCCATACACTGCTGTCAAAACTAGGGATGCACTGATACCACTTTCTTTCAGACCCACAACAAGTACTTACATTGGGGTATTTGCAGGTACCGAGTACCGATATGAGTACTTAATAATACCATTACAGTTCTAACAATTACTTTGAAAACATGCACTATTTGCAACGGAATGCATCACAACTTCACAAGGTGTACCTGAATGCACCAGGAAGTGGCGCCGGTGCCTACGCGCTTTACCGTTACTAGAGTTGAGCCGGATACTCGGCTGAAACGAGTATCCGGTACGGATAAAGCACTTTTGCCAAGTATGAGTATTATACGAGTCAATATCTGTGCTCGGATTGAATAAAAATCCTCATTGGGTAGTTGACTGTGTCTGCGTTCTGTGATAGGCTAGTCGTCCCAGCGCCCCTCCCCTACACACATACAGATTTATTGTGTTGCTGTGTCCCGCTCTGCTCACTCACACAGAACAACTCTCTCTGTCTCTCCCTCAGTCACTCAGGTTCGCGGGTCTTTTCCGTTAACGTTTCTTCAGCTTCAGGTTTGTTTTTTCACTTCGGTTTGTAGTACTTACTTATTAACCAGTAGAGTTCTGGTAAACGTGGGGTTTGTTCAGATGTGGTGCTTGGTAGAATGCGACTCACGTTGCGTCTCTGCCGGTCGGAGATTTTTTTTCTTTTTTAAACCGTCAGCTATCTCTCTCTCTGACACACACACACACACACACACACACACACACACACAGAGTGTGGAAATAAAAAAAATCAACAAAAAAAAAAATCACACTGATCATAAAAAAATTAAAAGTTAAAAAAAGAATGTTATGTTGAGTATGAAAACTTGTTCATTACATTTTACTTCATAATTGCAACCGCATGTGTTGTATGCAGTGTTGCAAAACTTGTTCTGTATATAGTTTTTGTTATTGTGATCAAAACCATTGATCTGAAGCTCAATGCTGATGCTGTCATGTAAATAGTTTTCTAATCAGCAATAAATATAACAATTTCTGATCAACCCATATCAATTGCATGCTTAAAATAACATACCGGTTAAAGCCCCACCCATTTCAAGACAACCTGACCCACTTCCGGGTTAAATCCCGCCCACTTCCGGGTTAGGCCCCGCCCAGTCCGAGTACAGATACAGATACAGATAATTCATATGGTTAATAGATACAGATACAGATAATGCTGTACTCGCTCATCCCGAACCGTTACATAACTCAGGGGGAAGGCACAATGTTGCCACACAATGACTATAGTGAAGAATGAGGATTTAACAGTTGGGTTGTTTCTCCGTCACCTTCAACTCTGGCAATGGTCGTGGTGTCTGGAAAAGTGCAGCTGCAGGCGACAGGTAAGCTACGCTCTGTCTTTAGCTACAGACGGCTACACGTCACGGACCGGGACTTCCGGTGTTGGACTCCTGCTACCTGCTGCCAAGTGAAATGCTAACTAGTAGGGCTGTGCAATTAATCACATTTTAAAAACGCAATTGCGATTTCGGCTCCATGATCACCAAAACAAAATAATCGAGAAAAACGATTATTTTGCCCATTAAGTTTTGCAAGTAAACTCTTATTTTATCTTGTGTTCTGAATGGAAGAAAAAGTTGAAATGGGAAAAGTATTAAGGGAAGATTCACAGTTCAAGGTGTTGTCAATGTTGATTTGTTTCACTGTTTTTTCAAATTCAACAATTGCAACATCTTGCCAAAGGTCAATGAGTAATTGTGTTAAATAATGATTTCAATATTGACGAAAATAATCGTGATTATGATTTTTCCATAATCGAGCAGCCCCTATTAAAACTAAAGCACAAAAGATACAAAGTGCTCTTGTTCTTTTGTTTTGTCAACCTATACAACGTTTGCTTGTCCATAAAAAAGTAAGTAGAATCACATAATTTTCTTTCAGTGGCTATTTCATTATATTTGAAACCTTATTGAGAAAGACCTCAGAGGATGCTTCAACCCTTTAAGGAAATTTCAAACTGTGAATTTAAAAAAATTCAATATTGTGATTAACTTTCTCTGTCACATTGTGGGCTGAAGATGAGTTTGGTGCAGTCGTGTTCTTTGACCTTCCATTGTCCTGAAGTTGGCTGCTTCAGTGCAGCAGTGCAACAAACACTCCGGACAACAAGAAATGTGCTTTCTACAAACAATTTCTCAAAAACAGAATCATTATTGGCAACGTTCTGTCACCCTGTTTTTATAGCTGCAAATAAACACAAATCAACCCTACCAACAGATTTAACCAAACTTTACTATTAAGGGTTTCGCTATTTATTTAGCAATACTTATTAAATGGATTAATACATAAATCTATTGTACAGATTGATTTTATTTCTTAAGAGTTACCAAAACTATATTTTTTTCCAAGACCTTTCTTTGCAAACATTTTGGGGTATTTCTTTTGCCTCTCAAATGCTCTTAGAAATCAGTAATTCTAAGTCCTGTACCAAAACAAAAATTGGCTTAAACAAAATAATGCCACAATTAAGTCAGTACCAGAGCCGGTCTACAGAGAGCATGTTCACTCCCTATTTAGCCCCATTGTACCGAATTTGGTTGCAGTTCCACCAGAGTTGTTGTTGCCCATAAAACGCTAGCATTCTACTAATGAAAGTGAAGGACGGATTACGACCGGAGATCCCGCTTGATGGCATCCGAAGCGGAACCAGAATGTCAGAGTGAATATTTCGGCGTGGTCTTTAAAACATTAGCAAACAAAACCTCTTTCTAGCGCTTTTATAGACAGGGAGAGGCTAAAAGCTGTGTTGTCGATGCCTCGAGAGAGAAACAGGAAGTGACTCAGAGCTTGCCGTAAAGCAGTATCTCTGGCCGTACAATGTGTATGACTTTGTTGACATTTTAAAAGGCTTTTTAGAACAAAAAAAAACACCCAGCAGTGTGTATTTTCTGAGCCTCCCCTTTCGAACGCAACATTCAAATTACTAGACAAAAAATGATATCCTGAGAAAAGTGGATTTTGAGGGGTATAGCTCCATTGACCACCATTCATTCTGCACTCGCCTGTGAGCGCCCCCTATATGGAACCAGAGTGGAACTGCAACCAGTTCAGAAGCCGGAAGTATCGAGAGAGTGGAACGTCTTCCCTTATTAGAAATTCTTTGTCAGTACTCACAAAAAGTCCTCCTTGCCCTGAAACCCTTCTGTAGGCTACCACTCATTCTAACAGCCCCAGCACAATAAGTTAACCAGCACCAGTGTGGGCGCATCTCGTCACAAATGACACACTGTTGTTCCTTTTTGTTAACTTGTTTGTTGGGCCGGCAACAAAATAATGGATGCTAGAGCGGCCTAGAGTTTGACAGAATCAATCCTCAACAACAATGTGCCCTAGCAAAGTGCTACACAGTAAATCCCACTTGCTCACTTAAAAAAAAAAAAAAAACTCCTGAAAACCTGAATGAAATGACTGCCTGAGATATGAAATCAAAATTCCAGTGCAGCAAGCCTAGTGGGGAAGTTTAACCCTCATCTAAAGGGGGAAGGCTGACTGAGCACACACGCAATTATTTCAGCCCCTTCTTGCTCAGAGCACACATTCATTCACATGAGGGCTGGGTATCGTTAATTATGTTTCCAATACCGTGAATTTGACACTGGTTCCTGAACGATACCTTTTGTTACAAATTTTATAAAATCCATTTTAACAAAAATGAATGAATTACACATTACGGTATTTATTTTTAGCTCTTTTACACCTATGTGACACACACTGTAGTCAAGCCTCTCAACATACAACCACACACACGTGAGCGCCGTCTCTGTGGGTAACGTAGTCCTGCATGCCTCTACGACGTGTAATGTTAGAAAGCACAAGCATTACTAGATCTTGGTAGAAGCATGCTGCATGGCTCACTGACGCTGATGAGATTTATTCCTTAGTTATGAAATTTGGTATTGAATTATGAGCCATTTTTCAATACTCAATACTATGGAGGAAATTCGGCCGGTGCCTAAAAGTATCAATGTTCAGTACCTAGCCCTAATTCACATGCAACAGTCTTGCTTTCTCAAGGGCACGTGGCTGGTTTATATTCACTTTTCCTGCCAAGCTCTGTCCACAGGCTATCAGATTTGAACCAGCAACCCTCTAGTCACAAACACACTTCTCAAACCTCATGGCTCCTACTACCCCCATGAATATTCTTCATAATAAAATGGACTGTATTAATCCCCAAGGGGAAACAAAGTCAGCAGGGGAGAAACCTGTAATAAATGACCAATAAAAAAAAGACAAATGTCTCTGTGATGCAAATGTAGGAATACTAATTGCATAAGTAGAATTTGCATATTGGAGGCCACTGACTGACAGCCTACAGATGTGATCAATAATGATTGGTCTTGTGCAGGCACTGCTTTACATAAAATATTTATGGTATGAGGATGCATACAACCATTCACTCACTCGAGATAAAGACTAAAGGATGACTAAGGATTTCTCAGCAAAAGATATTTAACATAATCACAAGCTACTATATATTGTGTTGTTCAATGAGACAGAGACTCACACTGCCCTCTGCTGGAAGCTACAGAGGCTCAAAACAGGGACACTACTGTGGGTTTGTCAAAATGTATCATTTCTATTCTTGTTTTTCTTAATGATATCAATTTTTAAAGCAAAATATTGTGAACATGAGTAGAAGATTTAGGTCTACATCTATTTATATATCCTCAAACATACAGTGAGAAAGTAGTAGTGCACAGCTTAAATCAACATAAACTGATTATCTCAAGACTTGTCTGAGCTTGGATTGGTCAGATAAAGAAACGTGCAGAGTAGTAGCGGCATTGAATTGAAGATAGCGGCTGTGCCGTTTGACCTCCAGTTTCCCCTTACGTGTTTTCCCTCTTCATTGTGATACCAACACACGCACGGACACACGCGCACACATACACACCACTCCACAGGAAATGTTTGTTGTCTTTACATTTCCAAAAGGCCCTTATGGGGAAGCAGTGCTGACACAGACACTTTTAACTTTCAAGTGAGTGAGTGAAACAGTCAAATCAGCAACATGGATCATCCTGCCTCCTCTGCCCTCGCTGTAAATCAGTCACTCCTACAAAAAGGACCAGACAAACTGGTTTACATGTTTAAACATAATTTAAATTGGCACTAAGCCCATTGTTATGCCAATATATTTGTCAAATACTGCACTGAGACAGGACTATGTTAATTTTAAACGAAGTTCGATAACAGATGCAACTGGTAGGGTGGGTCATATTCGACGTGAATCCCAAAATTATTGTAAATTAGTAGTCATGGAAATTAAATATTACTGATAATAATACTGCATGTGCTACTCACTTTATCTGATTTGTGGTTTAAGAATTAATTTTGAAATCACTACCCCTCTTTCATCATCCAGTCTGCAGAAGTGTTTTTTATTTTATCAGCCAATACTACAGGCTCCTCCTACTTTGTGCTATTAATATTTTTACTAGAGTGCATGTCATTATTATGAAAATAGATTAAGCTGCCTCGTTTTGGAAAGAAGCCTTTGCCATTGCTTGTAGACAACTGCTTCTGATAAAAATGTCACTCTACAGCCCACTTTAAAATTCTGAGCACCTACAGAGCGCATTAAAAACGCTGCAATAAACTGCAAAGGGCACCTTGTTGTATTGTGCTCCAAGCAGGAAGACAGCAAAGACACAGTTAGTGGACAAACACTAGATGGGATTTCCTCTCCTCCTGACCGGCTCCTGCCTTGCATTGTCCGTTTTCAGATGCTAGCCAAGTGTCGCTTGCCAAGGAGAATAACAAAATTCATCTATCATGAAAACACACACAAACATATACACAGACAAATTCAAAAATATGCATGCTATCGCGCGCACGTACACACACACACACACACACACACACACACACACACACACACACACACACACACACTTTTCAATTGTGCAGTGAGGCAGGCCTGCTGGGTTCTTTCAAGTTAATGATTGTAAAGATTTACAAAGAATATGTTTACGGCATTTACTCTCTAACTGGGACGTTTTGGGGCCGATTGATTTGATTGCTGTGGACGAAGTACAAACAGCGATACACTGGTAAGAGCACATTTTGTTTAACCATGTATCTAGCTAATTTGCTAAATGCCAACTCAAGAGCGTTTTTTTTCCTCCTATCCCGGAATATATCTGTAGTGTAGCCAGGAGACCTGTCGCGATAGTCGATAAAAAAAATTAGCTCGATAATTTTTCCGGCCGCGATAATTTCCATTTGCATGCTTTTTTCTCTCTACCAAAGAGACTGGATGACCACTCTCGGTTCCATAGCGTAACGAGGAGTGAACCCTCTTGTCAGTCGCATGGTCTTTGTCTAGGGAGGCGGGACTCCTGGCGGAGAGAGAGAGAGATAGAGAACGCTAGTTGGGTTGAGAGTTGGAGCAGGGTTTCCCGCAGCACTTTGCAGTTAGGGCGCCGTCAAAAAAAAAGTATATGAGCGATATCCGCCGTGTTACTCGGCGTCCTGTTTTTTTCCCTTTCATTCCAAACCACACAGTTGACAACCTGCAGGTGGAGGCGGTGGAGACAGGCTCGGACATACACGCCACGGGCTGCTGTGGACTTGTCAGTCTCGCAAGCGGTTTCAGGAAAGTGGCTGCATGTGTCCGACAACGCACAGAGCATTAACGGTACAAGCCTACAGCTGTCAGTGTGTCAAAGAGGCTCCCGGACGGTGAACTGAGACTCGGTTACCTGCTTGTCAAAAATCGCCACTTACTAGCTAATGAATTAGCCTGAGGTAAACGCTAGCTATCAGTAAACAGAAGTGACATGGTGGCTGGCGTATGTGTGTGCGCCAGTGTTTGTGTGGGTGTGTGTGTGTGTGTGTGTGTGTGTGTGTGTGTGTGTGTGTGTGTGTGTGTGTGTGTGTGTGTTGGCCCCCGCGAAGCTCCGACCTGCAGAGGAGCAGAAGAAAGACAGAAAAACAGAACTATTTTGGTACAAACATTTACTCGCCATGTGGCAGATATAGATAGATATAGATAGATATAATTTATTAATTATATATTTTTTAAATTTAATATTTAGTGTTTAATAAATAATTATTAAATGTAGTACAGTCTGTAGTCTATCGCACAAACACTCGAGGAATGCTGCAAACCTTTGACAACCAGTAGGAATTGCCTGGGAGAACATACGTGTCACAAACGGCAATTCCACAACTGTACAACAGCGTGAAAGACGACATATTAAAGGAGATCAAAGACATATTGTGGATATTTAAAATGTCTTCCAGTTCCAGTGTTAAATATTCTTTAGAAATAAAAGTTTATTGAGCTTTGAAAAGGTGTACCTGCATTATTATGCCATTATCATTATATTACATGAAAATGGTCTCAGAACGACAATATTATCGTTTATCGCAATCATTTCTGGGACAATTTATCGTCCAGGAAATTTGTTAACGTGACAGGCCTAGTACTAACCAGACCTTACTCCACAGCGCTGTGGAGATAGTCTCGCATGAGACCATCTATGAATAAATTAAAAATGACATATTTAAACGTACAATAGGTAATTTTATGCCGCTAGGGGTCTTTCAATCAAAATGTGAAATGTACAGACTTTTGATGACTTTGGGAAGTTGTGTGGGATCATGGGAGTCGTCATTATTGTTACCCACCATTGTCAACGCAAATCTTCTTGCGTCAAGGCTTCGTATAATCCATTTAACTATACATATATGCAGCCCACTGTGCTTCCGTACAGATGATTATTACAGTGATGTTGTATTACGATGTTGTTGGTATGTACAGGTGACGTGTCGAAGACGGCAGGGATTGCAAAATGGAAGAAGAGAGAGAAAATAGCAAGATGAGAGGTAGAGACAGGCTAGAGAAAATGACAGAAAGTGTCCAAAGTTTGGGATAATTTCAAACTGAAACAAAACAAAAACTCGGTAGAGCGTGTAAAACCGAACTAGCTCACCACAATAGTCTGACGTCAATGCTTCAGCATGTCAGCGTGTCAACATTACCACCTAGTCCATCTCCTAGTTATCACTGTTTTGACAGAAGTTATTTTCCGCCACATCCTCGGGCCGGACCGCGCCTGGGCCGGACCCTTGATCAAGCAATTTTTTTTTTTTTTTATCCATTACCTTATTATCCTATTTGGGTGGGGAGATAGCTATGCCATAATCAGAAATATTATAAATAAATAAATAAAATAATATATATATATATATATATATATATATATATATATATATATATATATATATATATATATATATATAGATATATATATATATATATATATATATATATATATATATAAATAAAAGTAACAAATGTGTGCGAAAGTTAGGCTGCAGTTACAAAATGCAGCAGGTGTAATGCGCGGAGTCTCCTCCTCTCGCACGCATCACACCGGGAGCTTGAAGATGTAAAGAAAAAAGAAAAACAGGAGAATTAACTTTGAGCAAGTGTGGAGGAAAGTCGGAGGTATGGAAGCAGTTTAAACAAGTCGTGGGCAGTGACAACAATATGTTGTTCATCACTGTTTCTTTTTTTTTTTACGTTTCTTCATTCGGATCCACTTGCGATCCGTTCCATTCTAAACAAACAGCGCAGTTTACATGCTTCGTCCTTGTTGTATTATTCTAAACAGATTTCTGTAGTTCAAACAACCCTGAATTGTAGTTGAGAACGTCAGTTATAACGGCCCACGTATTAAAAAATTGTCGGGTTTAAATCGGGCTCGGGCTCATAATTACAGTTAATGTGTCGGGCCGGGCCGGTCTCGGACACAACGTGCTCGGGCAGGTTCGGGCTTGATTTTTTGGGCCGATCTAAGCTCTAATTGATAGGCAACTAAACAACTCTTTACAATTTACATTATTGTGCACCATGTAATAAATGTCTTTTTAATTCTAAAAACATTTCTCCTGATTAAACTATGATATAGCCCAGTTTAAACCTAGATGGATGGAAGCTTTTTACCTGCAAATAACCAAATCAATGCTTCCTGGGTCAACAGGCAAAATCAATTAATCTTACAATATGCAATGCATTTTTAGAATCCACATGCTAACTTCAGCACCAGGGCAGTTTGGTAAGTGTGTGCAAACTTGCATCACACTCTCCTGAAGCAACAAATCATAGAAAGAACCAAAGTGTAATGTCAGTGAGATGAACAATCTTCCTCCTTGCTTTTTTTTTTTTATAGCGTGAATACCTCTGACGTAGTGGAACAACATGCTCCTGCAATGACCCGTCACAACATACCAATGTGTTTATTAAAGCCCTGTTAACCATTAAAAAGAATTTTGGAACAATGAATCGAAAAAATATGTATTTTCAGACAGACAGACAGAGGAAAGGTTCTCTGCAGAAACAGACATCCCCACACACTTCTAGTTGGTCATAAGTGATTATTTAAAGGGATTACTTTTGTATTAGTCTGCACATTGTTTATTAAGCCTATACCAATTTAACCCAGACACAATGATGTCTCTTACATGGCAAGTGTTTTTTAAAGCGACTGAGGGAGCTGGAAGCTAAGTGAGTCACTGTGTCTGAGCTGATTGATTAATGTCTTCACCAGTAGCTACTTAATTCTACAGCAGTCCCACCAGCCAGGGAATAATGAATGCCACTTAAACAATTAACACTGTGAACCAAATTCCTACACGTCCATGAACACACAGCTTACAGCGTTATTCAAGGCAGAGAAGGTAAGGTGAGCTCCTGATACATAGAAACACTAAAAAAAAAGATTTGATCATACTTACATAATATTTGTTGCTTTACTACTATAAGGACAAATTATAAAATACTGAATATTCAAGACCTTGGGTTAGCACTGACTAATACCCAATTGTGAGTTCTGGAGAGAAGAACACAGAACAGAACAGACTCTGTACTACACACTACACTAAATATTACATTTAAATAATAATATATAATTAATAAATAACCAGCTTTGTGCAATGTGCAATTTTAAGCTCATTAAGCTATTTAAAAAAAAGTGCTATAACTAAAAAAAAAAAAAAATAATGATTAAGTTAAACTTAACTTATATTTATATATATCCGCCATGTTACTCTGTCATGTTTGAGTGGCTGTAATGTACAAGTCACATCAACACAGTCTGTAGAAAACAAGGTAACAGCGAGTTGTCAAGATACCACCAATCACAACGGCAAGAGCATTTGCTGGCGGTGAGTGTTAACTGTCGTTTATTCACATTTAAAAAAGGGATAAATCGCCATTTCACAGTCGCGTGCGTCGTTGTTTGTGGGAGTTTGTCAACAAATGTGCGGGCAGCTGGGGCATGCCCGAGCAGAGACAAGGTGAGTGGACTTACCGGAGCGTTGGCATATGGCAGGCAGAGAACATTTATATATGTATCTCTGTCCTGTTCTTCACATCAGTGAGGCTTTCTTCTCTTGTTTCAACAAAGTGAATACATGACGAAGTGACTGGAACTATCCATCACCTCTCGCGCGTGGATTCTCAACGTCCCGGCTGCTGCTGCCCGGTCTTTGAGACACAGCTGTTGTCCGTTTCTTTTTTTTTTTTTTTTATTAGTTATAGCACTTCTTTTTTTTAAAATAGCTTAATGAGCTTAAAATTGCACATTGCACAAAGCTGGTTATTTATTAATTATATATTATTATTTAAATTTAATATTTATTTAGTGTAGTGTGTAGTACAGAGTCTGTAGTATATCTACCCCCCCCCCCTTCAGATGGCAACCCTACCACCTTAACTAACACATTTTCTGTGGGAAACCCTGCAGATGTCTCTTTTGCCATGCAAGTATATGGGGAAGTCTTTTTGGGACCAATGGCATCATGTGATGAGACGGAAGTTGTAATTCTACTGTTTGGCCGCTTTGTCAAATTGGCTTCAAAACTCTGCACACTTTCTGGATGCCTGGGAGAGACGGGTGAAAGCATGCGCGCCTTTGATTGGTTGATAGGTGCTTTAGGTTTAGTTAAGTAGGTAGTGTAAGTAGTTAAGTAAGTATAGTAAGTATGTAAGCATAGAGTAAGTATAGGGTAAGAATTAGGGCTGAAACGATTCCTCGAGTAACTTGAATAATTTGATTACTAAAAATCCTCGATGCAAAATGATTTGCCTCAAAGCCTCGTTTAAACAATGTTACAAACGTATCGCTGAGTATTTCCGCACGGACGATTATTACTGTCGCACACCGGTCTGACGCTGCTGGCGACACATGCCTTGAAGACTGACGGCGCAGATTACAAGATGAAGAAAGAGAGCGTAAATAGTGAGGGGCTAAGAGAAGAGACAGGCTGGAGAAAACGACAGAAAGTGTCCAAAGTTTGGAATCAGTTCAAACGTAATTAAAACGAAAACTCTGTACAGTGTGTCTACTGCAAAATCTAACTAGCTTACCACAATGATATATGACGTCAATGCTTCAGCATCTCAACAGAAATATTAATCTAAGTTATTACTACCTCTGAATGCTTTGGCGCGTGACACGGTGACAGTGGCACCCGGTTTAGCTCACGAGACATCCAAAGTAGGCTGAGTTACCGTATGCAACACTTGAAATGCAACGATGCATCTGTAACTTATTCTTTTATTGTAAATGAATGATTTTCTGTCTGAGCAAATGGGAGAATAGTGTTCAACTAATTTAACAGAAATTTAATAGTTTCGTATATAGGGCGTACTGAACCAGACAAAGTCACAAATTCACACTGAACAGTCTATGGTTCAGAACACACACACACACACACAGTGATAAACAATGGATAGTTAAAGTCACACAGGATATACTGTAATAATTGTTTAAGATATGTTACTGTACAGAATATCAGCTAACGGTGAATTCCATTTAAAAATGTAATCAACCATTAACATCCCATATGGTTTGACCCTACAGTACTAACAGGGGCATGGTGTATTCTCCTGTGTAGGTCAACATGTAGAGCATGGCGTTAACAGCATCAAAGATAGAAGCGCGACTCCGACCAGAACAAAACAACATGTATGCACTCTTAAGTCCACGAGGAGCTCAGGATGAAAGAGCCAGCCAAATGGCATATAAAAAAGAGGTAATCCTGGTTAAGAGAGACAGTTACACAATACACACTGGATGATATGAGGGATTGTTTGGGGAAATTCAAGGTCACAGGACTAACGCTTTTTTTTTATAGAAGACTCTGAACTTTGCAAGGATTCAGGCTATAGAGACACTGTTCTGCCACGACCAATTAAAAATACAAGATAAAGCAAAGTAAGGTTCAAAAGGCTAATAGTGTGTCTCTCTGTGAAGTGTTCCAATTACAAGCACCTTGTTTTCATTATGATGTAGGAACTGAGTAGTAGAAGACAAAAACCTCAACCTACTGCAAGTCTACAGTATGCAGGATAACTCTTTATATTGTTTCTACTACAGCTAGTTATTTCCATTAATTCTTGATTATTTTTTCATTTTTTCTGAGTCTAACCTCAGTCAGAACCATCTGAAAAAGATTCTTGTTCAGTCTGCTAAACACCCCCAATCATTCATTTAATATATTAATTTATATATATTCAATTTACAGTAACATAAAAGTAAGAAAAAACAGCAAATCTTTACATTTGAGAAGCTGTTACCAACAAAATGTTTAGCTTCTTTGCTTGATAAATGACTTGAATGACTAATTATGAAGATTTTTGCTGATCACTTTTCGTTGAGCCAGTTATTGTTCAATAATTGTTCTACACTTGCATGCTTTATGGTTATAATATACATCATAAGATGTCACAGAATGAGTACTGAGTCAAAGGTCAGTTTGTCAGGCACATACTGTATGTGAGCGCAGTATTGGACAAAAAACGTGCACTTCTATACTCTTTGACGTTTTTGTGTTGCTGTTGCATTTGGATTTCTTCCCAGAATCCAGAAAAGTCATATCATATTTTATACTACATTACATCTCCTCTAAATTGTCATTTCCGGGAATACAGTATTTTTGTCAACTTATCTGTGGCTCTGGCTCTTGCCTACAATATTGGTGATCTGGGAGGTATAGCCTACATTCTAAAGAGGTCCTAACACGTACATGTGAGGCTGCAAACATTGGAAAGCATGGGGTTTTCAAGATGCCACATTTCACTGTTTGTTAGATTTAAAGCCGCTTGTTTACATGTGTTTTTTGGCACCAGTGACACGGTTTACTCTACTTGTGTGTTCAACATTTCCTCTATCCATTCCTCACACATCCCCTGACACATCAGAACATGTCTTGGGTGAAAACATGCAAAGATGTCAATGCAATGAGAAACAATGTACTGTCGGTATGCAAAGACATTGTGAAATTTACATTCTGTAATAAAATAAATAATAGCATTATATTTAGTTTACAGGCTACTGTGTCTGATACAGTACAGTAAATATTGTGGTTTGCAGGTTTCCTACAGCACTTCAATTAGTACCAAATTACTGTTAACAGT
Organism: Sander lucioperca; assembly: GCF_008315115.2. NCBI lineage: Eukaryota > Metazoa > Chordata > Actinopteri > Perciformes > Percidae > Sander > Sander lucioperca. The sequence goes on along the minus strand of NC_050190.1, from coordinate 26,357,877 downwards.
TGGGACATATTAGCCAAAAGCAAGTCAAACTACACAATGGAGGATGTTTTACTAGTCTTGTTTCCACTCTGCCTAATTTTCCACTTTAGTAAACTGTCCCTCCTCTGGTGCAGTTTGTGTGTTTCATTTAATAAAGTAGAATCTCTCTCCATCTGTCTTTATCTTTATCTCTCTCTCACACACACACACACACACACACACACACACACACACACACACACACACACACACACACACACACACACTGCAGTTTAACTAACTCTGTAGCCAGCTAGCTAACTTACCTGCCATTAGGCTACAAGTAGCATTTACAGCAGGCTAATATTAAATATTTTCTGGACAATGTCGAGCAAAAAAAATACAGTTCTTACCAATAAACCACGAATGTCACGGCAGTTTGCCCGTGTGAAAACCCGTTAGCAAGGACTTAAAAAAAAACTTAAGTGCATCTTACCTCTAGTAAATCGATTTTCTAACACCACCGTGCCCTCTCCATCGTCCTTAACAGTTTTCATAACGTCCCCCGGTCTCCAGATATCACGTCAGAAGAACTTCTTCTCTCACCGGCTTTTCTTTACCTGTTCGCATAACACGAGTAAAAACGGAGGAGTCCAATGTTGTCCGGTAGGTAGCTAGCTACATTTACAAAAAAAGTCACGATAGTTTCATCAAGTAATCAACGGTCACCAGGTGCTGCTGACAAGCACGCGCCCGCTGAGTGCCAGAACCAGCGACCCCGCCCACCGCTCGCTACAGGCACGAGACCGTTGATTTGACTGGCACAAAGTATCCAATGTTACAACAAGCTGAGTGCAAACAATAGTTTAATGTTAGTTAGTTAGTTAGATGGATGGATGGATGGATGGATGGATGGATAGATGGATAGATGGATAGATGGATAGATAGATAGATAGATAGATAGATAGATGGATGGATAGATGGATAGATAGATAGATAGATAGATAGATAGATAGATAGATAGATGGATGGATGATGGATAGATAGATGGCTGGCTGGATGGATGGATGATGGATGGATAGATGGATGGATGGATGGATGGATGGATGGATGGATGAACCTCCACTGACTCACTTTTGATACATGGACAAACAAGAAAATAACAAAACTTGAATTAGCTATCTAATCAAAATGAATAAAAATGCGTTTTTTCATGCTGCTAATTTTTTTTTTTTTTTTAATGTTTGAACCTGGGTAAAACAGACTTTTTTTTAGCCTATGGGTAAAGTTGATTTATTTTAGTTATTTAATCAGATAGCCTAAGTAGGTAGCCTACGTAGGTAAGTAAGTATTTACTTATTAACACTTAATGGAAAATTGTCTTTGCATTTCCCCAACATGTTATGGCCTGTGACCTCCAGAGATGACAAAATATCAACTTTTGAAAAATTTTTAGAAGCAAAGATTTCCAGTATTCCACAAGAAAAAAAGCAGACGATTAGAGGAAAGTCTGGGAGAAATCAAATATTTTTGTTTAGTAGAAGTAGTTTTTGTGTTCTTTCACATCCTGTTTATCATCTTGTGACCTGTTTGATTTGTCTTGCAACCCTTTGTGAAGGTCCAGACCCTCAGTAGTACTAGGGATCAACTGGTTTAACCACTCCAAACATAGGCTACATAAGAAACAAGATACAACTTGTAATGCAGATTTTCATCCACGATTCAAAGTGTTTAATGTAAATGTGCATGGTTCATCTTTTACAGATGCAGTCTTTGTGTTCATTTTAAAGCAAACTATTCCAAAAAGCCAGCACAACATCATTAAAAGCCTAATTCAGTTAAAGAAAAATCTACTATATGTAGCAATGTGGTATGGTATGTGGTATGTGGAGGGGTGTGGATTCCCCGTACGGAGATCTGAAGAGGTGCCAGTTCGCCTCCTTGGCATTGTCCAGGTGCCCTTGGGCAAAGCATCAAACCCCCGTGTGCGTGCAATTTACAATGACTTATAAAGGTACATAACAGCAAGTGTATGCACTATACAGGATTTACCCTATTATACTTTATCAACAGGAATTGATAGGTCAAACAGCCACCCACAAATAGTCTATAAACAAAGCATCAGGCTGTCTTTGAGATTTCACACGAACAACGGTTAAAGTTACTCAGGCTACCGAAGAATACCATAATTCCTCCGTTCAATTAGGTCTAAGCGATGCACCCCAAGCATCCATCCTTCCAGTCTCTCCACTGCTGGCTGTTCCAATTTAACAGGAGAGAGGAGCAAGGATGGTGAAGGGCCTCTGACAAGCAGTTACCACCACCATCTTCAGCCAGAAAGGACATTATTTCTTCAGCTTCTTCTTGCGTTGTCACCCAGGCGGGCGGTGTGTGTAACAGGGCTTGCAGCAGGTGAATCGGTCGTGTTATTAACGTCATCGCTACACAATTTCTTAGTAAAACCAAAATTAATGAAACTGTTTTGCCATGGCTATATGATGCTAACTGCCAATTAATGGCCTCCAACGTTTATATTTTTTCTACGACTCTTTGAGTTAACATGTACTAAACATGAGTTGAATTTGCACCGCAGCGCCGCCACGCCTTTATGCTCATGACAAGAATAGCATGTATAGTTATCTTTATTGAAGTGAATTAGGTTTAAATCGCCGTCATGCATGAATGAATGATATTTTTGCAATTTTACACATAATAATCCACGATGATCACATTACACAAAACTTAAATTGCAAGTCAAAATGACACATTGTCAATATTTTTAGAGACCCCCAAATTTCACAAATCATGTTTTCAGGGAAGCCTATGTCTTATTAAGGGGAGCCAAGCTCCCCCTAGCTCCCACGTAGTTTGCATCCTGTTCACAGCGCCGCGGAGGAAGGTCTGGTAACAGGAGCATATACACTCCTGGATAGGAGAAAAAAAAACGGTCAGGGGTTGTTTGCATTTCTTCACACCAATCACAATGGTCTTGGGCAGCGCTAAGCTCCGGACGCAGTGACGGCGGCTCTGCAAAATAGTCTCGGGAAGAAACTTGTTTTGATGGAACATTTGCACCCCCCAAAGCTAGCTGGATACAGGGTTAAGCCTCATTTGCTCTACCCAGTGTATCGCCGTGTGTATTTTTGTCCACAGCAATCCCAGCAATCGTTCCCACAAAACGTCCCAGTTAGAGAGGAAATGCCGTAAACATATTCTTTGTAAAACTTTACAATCATTCCCCCCAAAAAAAAACAAGCAGGCCTGCCTTGTTGCGCGATCCAAATTTTCTTCAAAACGTCAGGTTCCGGTTAATGTTCCTCGATGCGACCGGAGTTTAAAGTAACATAAAAAGAGGGACATCCAGCGAAACTTCCGGAAGCGCCATTGTGGATCCAGACTAGTGTGTGTGTGTTTTTATTTCATCCTTGCGGGATTAATCCTTGTGTTGTCTTCCCATCGACCATACAACTTTTTTGTTTTTCTGGGTCAAAATTTGAAATTAAAACCGTAAGACACTTTTCGCTTCAACTTCCGAGTTTTTGTTACTTTTCCCAATGTTCTTTATCACTTTTTATGATGTCTTTGTCGATTTCTTCTGCGCTTTTTGACATTTTTTTTCTGACTTTTTTGTCACTTTTTTCAACGTTCTTTTATCAATTTTCTTCAAATGCTATATAATTGAATAAAACACCCAAATTCAATGAAAGTAGTGAACTGATCATTTATTTTACATGTGAAAAGTGTTGTACAGAACCATCCACGTTATTTTTTTTTGACAATTTGGTTGAGAGAAATCCAAATTTTTGATATAGAAACTTTTTGAAAATGGGTCAAATTTGACCCGAGGACAACAGGAGAGTTAATAAAATATACCTTCTTCCTATTCTTATACATGGGTTTTTTTGAACAGGTAAAATAAGTAATAATAATTCTATCTGACTTGGCTATTGCTGAAGTATATTGTCCGACCATCCAGATGATGGCTTCTTTCAGCCCCCTTTTTCACCAGTTATCCACAGTGTGGACAACTGATACATGTCTGCAGCTATAATGCTGGAACTGGACAATTTAATCATTTTATGATCTTTTATGTATGATATAAGCCTACTACAACTATTTCTATAGAACCCAGGATTACTGTACAGTACCACAGCTATATACATCACCACATGGTATGATTACAATGCATTCAAATTACAATGTATAAGTCATCTTTACAGAGGCCAGCTGTCCAGATTATGCGGTTTTTAAGCTGCGTTCACCAGCTGTTGAAAGAGGGGGAGTGCTGGGAGTTCTTGGCTGGTGCAGGTAGTTTGGATACACAGCGGGGGGGTTGTATCCCAGAGACTCTATCTGATTAAAGTTGTATTTGTATCTGTAGGTGGGAGTCAGCCGTTTGATCATAGGAGTTATACTGCACTCTGCAACCTTCTAATTTTTTCTTACAATTTGCTACAAAAACTGAGTAATAAGTTAGAATTCTTTTTGTTTTAATGGACTCCGATTGTAGCTACAGCTGCTGCATCAACAGAGCACTGCCACAGTAATGACTAAATCTGCTTTTTTTTAATCATTTAAAAATAGCAAGAATCAGGGCTCATGTCCACGTGAGATTTAAAGAAAGTCACTGGTGCCTTCATCTCCAGCAGGGTGCAATGCGCTGTTGTTCTTGATCTTCTCAAAAAGACAACTGCAACCCGTTTTTAATGCTGCTGCTACAATAATGAGAGCCAAGGTAGCTGAGGATGTTACACCAGCTCCAAGTTAGCTATAGATTTTAAAGTGCTTCTGCTAGTGTAAAAATCACATAATAGCCGAAGGCCAAAATATGTTTGAAGAATATAAACCCAGTTGGTGCCTTAGATCTCAAGGAAACTGTTTTCTGTGCCTCCAGTCAGAAAAGCAAACATGGTGAAGATGGATTTAGCAACTATGCTGCACACACCTCTAATGACGCAACCCAACTTTAGCCACTTTCAAGGCCAACATTTCAAATGGTCCTATTTTCCCATGCCATCGATTCATTTCCTCCACTGCACTTTAATTTCATTGACTTCTAATATCCTTTTTTTTAAATGCCTTTATTTGTCTTGTGTAGAGTCCAGATTGCAATTCATATTAGCTTGACGTTCAGCGTGAAGGTTCCTTCTTGACAAAAATATACTGTAACACAAGGTCCGCTTAGTTTCTTTCTCTGGACTTTTGACATCTTACTATCTTCCTCTGTAGATGGAGGGCAGTGAGGAAGACCAACGCTAGAAAAAAAAAAAACACCAAGATGAGCTTTAGTGAGAGTTCTTTTCTGCTTAATTACAGAGATAAGATAATTAAACAAGATGTCAATGTTCCAGGGGTACACTGCCATTGGTCACAAACTAATAAGTAGGCCTATATAATGAAATAAAATGCTCATAAATTAAGAAACCACCTCAACAGGGAATCCATCATTTGTCTGATGGTTAAATAGTATGAAAGGTTGCAGAATTGCAGCGTGAACTAGACATCTGAAGCTTACGAGCCCAGAGGGGACTGACATCCACATTTTCTCACTGTAAAAAAAAAAAAATCACTAATGCCTGGAAGCAGATTAAGATTCCTCCTTTTTCAGCCTGCAGTGATTTCCATTTCATTTCTCTGCCATATCAATGCTTCACATCTCCCCCTCCATATGTTTCAACCTTTCTCTGAGTTGGAGAGAATCCCCCCTCCCCTCTCCCCTCCCCCCAGCTCCTCTGCTCTCCCTAATAAGCCAGAGTGAGATTCCTTGGCTGACAGCTGTTCCAGATGGCGATATTACTCCGCGGTTTCAGTCAGCTGGCTCAGAACCCACCACCGGCGGAGGTGGCTGTCCCTTCCGCCGTGCCCATGAGCCAACATCAACACCAACATATGGCGGCGTTATGTAATACTGTATCTGTTAACGGTGATCACCCAAGTTCACCCGTCTTTCTGTGCATTGTAGCGGTTGTTCATTTTGACAAAAGCTGTTGTGGATGCTCATACAGCTGGGAAAGGAACATAGAAGATGATACACTGGACTGTACATTTAGGACTGTCAGTGTCAGGGGTGGAAAGTCACAAATTACATTTACTCACGTTACTGTAATTGGGTAGTTTTTTTGTATACTTTTTTTTTGTAGTTTTCAAAATCTGCACTTTTACTTTTATTTAAATATGTTTTGTTGGAAGTATTCTACTTTGCTACATTTTTAATCACATTTGTTACTGAGTAAAAAAAGTAAATAAAAAAAGGTCTCTAGCCTTTTTTTTATCGAAAGCGGCTTTGTGCCATTATCAAATTGCAAAAGATAAATAAGTATAAACAGTAGAAATAAGATATTAAATAAGTATGAATATAAAAAAGTATATCCCCCCCCCCACACTGTTAAATGCAACTAAGTAACTTACTCAGAGTAAATTCTAAATACTTTTTATTTTTACTTGAGTAGATTTTCATACCGGTAATTTTACTTGTACTTAAAGGTGCTCTAAGCGATGTTGGGTGAGGTCACTTCTTGTTGACGTTCAAAGTATTTTCAAACAAGCTCGACCCTCCCTCCTCCTCATCCCTCCCCCTCCCTTCCGAGCACCAACCCATCCATGGCACTAACCCCCCAACCCCCTACCCCCAAATCCTTCTTGTCGGTTATTGGCTGGAACCCTGTTTGTTATGTTTGGTGGTGCAGGTTGGCGCAGTTTGTTTTTGTTGCTGTTTGTGGAGCCTGGGCTGTCTACAGAGGACGCGTTTTTTTACAGTGTGTTACAGGCAGCTAGCGGATAGTGAGGAGATGTTTGCTGTATGTGACCAAAAATGTTGTAGCCTAAAAAATGCGTCACATCGCTTAGAGCACCTTTAAGTAAAAGTTCATCAAAGCAATAGCACTTAGTTACTTGCAAGTAGAATATTTTTGTACTCTTTCCACCTCTCAGTCGTCAGTGTTTCTGCTCCTGCAGAGTCCCCCCCCGCATGGCTCAGTTTTGCTCAATCTTACATAATATATTTCATTTCTCCCTATATGAAAATATTTTTTCTTTTCTTGTGGAAATTCCACAGTTACAACGGTTCTGTACGTTACAATTTTGTAATTCTCTTCCACTTTTGCATCTCCTATTGCATAAGTGGCAATAGGAGGAGGTCCTCTTTGAACAGCCTTTTTCAGCCATTCAACCCAAATCTATATTCAATATATTTTTTTAATAACAACAAATAACAATGTGTAATGTCAAAGCAGTCACTCATATTTATGAACCCGCAGATAATATCATAAGCTCTGCAGGGTTTTTTTTGTACTGGAGCTTGTTTTAGCTAATTGTTTTTGGTTTCTGGCCCACAAATGTACCGTTTTTGGTTCATTCTCTTTAGTTTCATAGTGTAGTTTCCCACTGCAGCGGGCAGCTGTTTCCAGCAATTAAAAAAAAGGTGATAAACCAACTGTGCGCCACATGCTGTGTTGGGAACTGTAGCTGCTGTACGCCTGTAAATGTTTTTGAGACATTGCATGTGACACTGACCTGTTCCATTAAACCAGAATTGACTTTCTATTATCTCTACATGTCTAATTTAATAAAAGTGATAGCATAGGCCTATATTCAAATATATTATTCAATACATGATATATATTGCAAAATGCAACTGAGATGGAGTGCATTGTGAATTTGTGCGAAACAGAAACGAGGGCGACTGAGTGTGTGTTTGATGTTGATGTGGGCGTTTTCGTATGCCAGGACCCTTCATAAACCCTTCGCTCCCTTTCTTAGAACGGTCAACTGTTCGTCGAATCCGAACCCTTTCATCGCACCCCAACACGTGCTCACGTGGCAACCTTCCCACCCGCCCATCAACGCCATACAAACGCAAACGTTCACAATCCATAGGGACACATGCCGACATACACAACCTGACGCGCACACGTTCACAAATTCACACTGTGCTCAGATATGCTGCAGTGTGTTGATTAGCCCAATGCACACACACAAGCACATCACGACATACATCTGTAAGCCACACTCACTCACACACTTGCAAATACACACACAAAGACGTCACACTCCTCAGTTGGGGCTTACTCTATTGGCTGGTCTTAACTGCTTTGTAGTATTTTTAGGCCTGTTATTCCTGGGCCTGTCCTGGCAGGCCACTAGGAGGGTATATAAGCCTCCCCCCCTGCAACAGGGGACCACTGAGAACACACAGTGGAAACATCTCTGCCCGACACTCCAGAAAAAACAGCCAGCAAGCATTTTCAATCCTCTCAGGGTGAGTAAAAGCTTCCGTGACTTTTAAGGATGTAGCGACAGTTCAACCTGCCTAGGCTGGGTTCGCCCACCTTTACTGTTGTGAGTGTAAATCTGACACAAATCTGCATTTTGAAGAGTTATCATTAACATTGTATCAGTGATAGTAAAATGCTGTATGGTTTTGGGAGGGGAAATACATATCATGATTATATTTTATCATTGGGACTGGATTGACTCCGGCATGAGTGGTGATAACGCTCAATGGCGTTTTAAGCCACCAACGTTGACTTCAAGGCAGCGCTGCGAACGTCAACTTCAAGGCACCTAACCCTAACCTTAACCACTGCCTAATCCTAGTGCCTTTCAGGCAGCGGTGCCTGGAAGACGACGTTGGGGGCTTAAAACACCAAACACCGGTGATAACCTCATGGTATCCTTTGGGACCTTTACTGTAGTCCCACTCCAGGAGGGCCGGAGGTCAGGGTCAGCTGCAGTAATAGTGTAGTGCCCACGGAGCTGATAGGGCTTAGCAGCCTGCTGAAGGACACTTGAGCTGGGCAGATACGATAAGATACAACTTCATTGTCAGTTTACACTGAAATTCATTTTGCAATCCAGAGCAACTCCGCTTAACCCTTGTGTTGTCCTCGGGTCAAATTTGACCCGTTTTCAAGTTTTTTTAAATCAGAAATATGGGTTTCTTTCAACCAAATTACCCACAAATAACATGGATATATGTATTTACGTTGTAGAGAACCAATAGAATGTTCTTCGCAGGTAAAATAAATGATTACTTTTATTGAATTTTGGATGTTTTATTCAATTTTATAGCAATTAAAAAAAAAAAAAAAAAAGGCAATAGTTTCAAAACAGAATCCTGACTAAACTTTGACATGAACCAGTCTGTGATCCACTCAACATCTTCTGATCTTAACTATTAGTCATAATAAATCATAATTTCTGCTTTTTTTAAACTAAAAAATTAACTATAATGTCATTTAAATTAGGTTTATTGACCATGAATAAAGAAAGCGTTGAAAAAAAGGGTTAAAAAATAAATTTAAAAAAGTACACACAGAGTTAGACAACAATTACACATATAGTACAAAAGATGAAAACATATCAGCAGCCAGGACAAAGAAACATGTCTCATGATATCCTCGGGTCCAGACCTCAATTGGCAGCACGCTGATTTTGGTTTAGCAACAGGGTAGACTGATGTATAGAAGACTTCTTGAGCCTGTTGTGTTTCAACGAAGGGACTCTAAATCGCCTGTTAGAAGGCAGAAGTCGGTATTCATAGTTTCAAACTTGCATGGAGTCAGAAGAGATGCTGCTAGTTACTTGTAGGGGTTGGGTACCGTTTGGATTTCTACGATTGCGATTCCTAAACCGATTCTTGAAAAACTGAAACATGACATCAAAGAAAGGCTCTTTTATAGAGTTTTTTTTAAATTGAAAATTATTTAAATGTAACAATATATTAACGTTTTAAAGTACTTAAATATATAATAAGAAAGAGAAAGTGTGATCTTTTTACGTCTGTTTCGGAGCGACAGAGGGAAAATATTTCAGTCGACACATTAAGTGGAACCAAAATGAGGAACCGAAATTTGCGTTCTTATCCGGTCCGATTCCTACCGGTTCCACTATCCTGCCACTGGTTTCGGTACCCAACCCTAGTTACTTGCCAACACGGGGCTTCTGCTCGGGTCGTCTGGTTGAAGGATGGTCAGTGCTCTCTACTGTGCCAACATGCTGTCCCTTCCAAAGAATACAAGTTTTTGTCAAAATGCGTTCACACATGTTGCACATTCCTGAGGCATGTTGAATCCGCCCATCAATCTGTCTGCAGGTTGATCACACACACAGGGAGCTGTAAGGTCATCCTAATCTGGTGAAGGCTTTGACTTTCTTCGGGTTGTTTGCTGTGACAGTGACTAATCACTCCAACCTTTTGCATTCATTTCTGGTCATGAATAGACATGATATAATTGCCAATTCATCACTGTCTTCCACAGAATAGTACTGTATAGAATATACTTTCTGCTTCACTCAGTGCCGCATGTGCAACAGTGCTGTATGGATCTCTCCTACTGTCCTCCCCCAATATTTAGACGACGTAGATTTGTCCCCCCCTTTAAAAAATATGAAAGAGGTAAAAATATCATTCAGGGGGCTCGTACGGAAAACAAGAATTGTGTGTGCTACATTGGGCTTAAAAAACACAACAGGAGCATGACAACTAAAGATAGATTTATGTAGATTTAAACTTATATTGAGCTTATGGCCTTAACAAGGTCTCATTGTCTAACAGATTTGTTGTTGAGAAGTACACGATACCCAAAAAAGAACCATCCTGAAACACGTGTGATGTTTCGAATATGATTAAAGGTGCTGTAGGTAGGATTGTGAAGATCCAGGACTTAGCCAAAAAATGTGATCATCAACAACTTCTCAGTCCCTCCCCCCCTTTCTGCTAAAGCCCAAAATGGTCTCCTAAACTTTTCCAGGTAGGCAGTTATGATGTGTGGGGAATGAACGTTGAAACAAAACCTACACCCTTGCCTGTGTCTCATTGTAATCTATTGAACAAGGTACTGAAGCCCTACCTACTCACAGGACTAAAAATATTGGCTAAAAATAACTCAAAGAAAATGGCTGAATAGTATCTCCCTTCTCTTCAGTCAGGACGCCATGCTTCCAGCATAATGTCAGCTACAGTTGCAACTCAGAAGTTCTCCTTCCCCTTCTCCTGTGCTGGTGCTGCACGCCTCTCTCAGCCAGACGAGGGGACCCAGAAGGGATGCGTAAAGGTGAAGGCCCTGCAGCTTCATGACCTCCAGGAGAACCCAATCTTGAGCGAAGCGAGCCCTGCTGCTGTCGTAGGAGCTCTGGTACAGAATGAGAACCATGCCCAGGAGAGTCCAAAGCCTCCTCCTGGGGGGTACATGGCAGCTGCCCGGGTCCTGCAGGCCTGTGCTGAGGCTTCCCAGAGTGCTGTGGTCCCCAGGCAGAGTGTGTTTGAGAAACTGACCGCTGAAAGTGAAGATCAGCGCCCCGCAGCAAAGAGACAGCTGTCGTCTGAGAGCGCAGCCAGGACCATCACCGTGGTGAAGAAGAGTGCAGTAAGGAAGGAGGCGGAGGAACACAGGGACCTGAAACCCAAAGCACACCTAGGGCAGAGTGTGTTGCCGCACCCTGTGGTGATAGGGAAGAGGAGGCGTCGAAAGGACCTCTTTACCAACTCTGAGGTCTTCCACAGGGTTGATTCCCATGTCATCAGGGCAGGAGCAGAGGTGACGACACACATACAGTACAACATAGTGTTTCCCCCCCAGTGTAATGCAAGTCTGTGTTGTGTCTATGTTGCCCCCCACCAGGCCTAAGTCACTGGGAATTATTTAGTAATGTATTTTTTTAACTACAGTTACGGTGGGGCGGCTCGGTTGGAAAGTTAGACAATGTCATATTTTCGAATCTCCAATTAGCTTTTAACACTGACTAAATGTACGGCCCTATGGAATCTGTCTCATATCTCCTCAATTCCGCCCATGATTCTGTTATCACAGAAATTTTTGGCCTCTTTTTGTTCAAAAATGTGGGATACCGGTACCGATACCAATGCCGTGACTTCAATACCGATTCCCAAAAGATACTTTATTTTCGATACCAATTTTATATCCCAAAAAAATTACATTACGGCACAAATGTTTTTATTTATTTTTCAGCTCCGACTACGTGAGCCCTGTGCGTAACTTTGAGTTTTTCCTGCGTGCCTCTATGACGTGTAATGTTAGACAGCCAATCAGCAGCATTACTAGATCTTGGTAGAAGAATGCTGCATGCTTATTGGCTCCCTGACACTGATGAGATTTACTCCTTTGGTATTGAAATTGGGTATTACTACTCAATACTTTAAAAGGCAATTTGATCGGTGCCTAAAGATAATTATTGAACTCGGTACCCAGCCCTACGTAACATAGGGAGTGCTCACATTTTTACTGTTGCCAGCCAAAGTCTACTTACCATTCACTCGGTAAAAACAGAATCTTTAACAATGACTAACATCAGCCCATGCTTCATCTGTTAAGCTACGTAGAACTCTAGCTCATCCATACTTAAATAAGAGGACCAAAGGTAACTACGTAAGAACACCAAAACACAAAGCCAAAACACAGATGGGTTTTTGTGTCCTTGATCTCTGTAAGAATAAGCATTGAGGAATGAGAACATGTACTTATCTACTGCAGTGAATACTCTCAGGCAGCACTTACAGCCTTGAGCTTGGATGAGTAACCAGGTTTGTTCAATGCACTGAATGACACGGAAAGATGCTGTATGCATACATAGTGAAAACATGAAGACTTCATCTTTGGATACCTATACATTATATTAACATATTTTATCTAACAGTTAATATCTTTTGTGTGCGTGTGCTGCAGCTGAAGGATAAATGTGTGTATGATGTGAAGACGATAGTACAGAGCATCACCCAAGGAGCCAGAAATGAGCTGGAGAGGCTGCGTGCCATCTGGGTCTGGCTGTGCCACAACATCGGTGGGTATTTGACTCAACTCTATGTACTTGCATATAAATCATAGTGTTCTGTAATATGCAGGGGCGGGGCTAGAAGCGGGGCATGGAGTGGCACCGCCACCCCCGCCCCCAGAAATATGATTGCCCCCTGCCCACCCATTGGGCTAGAGTGCTGTCAATCTGACAATTTTGATTTCCATTGGATCAGAGTACTGTCACTTGGCTGCCTGTTCTGCCATTTTCTCTAGCCCTTGTCACATGACCAATTAATATTTCCATGGTCAATATCCCAAATTCTGATACCATGGAACCAGCACTGGAATTGTTTTTTTGGCCGACCGAGCCTATAGAAAATGTGTATTGTATTCGGATATACAATTTGTTTAAAATGAAAAGAAGTGAAATTACTAATGAATGTGATGTTCTATTTAGCAGAATGGCATTGTGTTGTTCTACAGTATCCTATCCAATATTTCCTATGCTGTATTCTGATAAAATTCCCCCCCGTTCCACCCCACTTAAAACATCCTGGAATCGCCCCTGGTAATATGCCACATTGTGAATTTTAGAATATGGTAATCTATCTATGTTTTAGAGCAGGTGTTATATTGACTCCTTGTTTGGGAATAAAAGGAATGTTGTGTTCATAGAGTATGATGTGAGTGGGTACCTTGGCCGCTCACAGAAGCTGAGCTCCCCAGAGGAGGTGATAGCGGCCGGTCGGGGCGTTTGCTGCGGCTACTCCAGCCTCTGTACAGAGATGTGCAGGTAAACACAAAAAAACTAAAATCAATCCATCTTTATTCGTGTAGCACATTTTATAGAGGTTAGTGCTGTTCAAAGTGCTTCGCAGATGACTGACCAGCAGCCGATAATTAAACAGAAAAAGTGTAAACCGTAAAACTATAAAAGACAAAGACTATTTAACAATTAGAGACCAATGCACGTGAGACAATAAACATGAAAAGTATTAAAATAGATTTAAGAGCTATAATGAGAGTCATAATAGTAAAGCAGGGTGAAATAAAAACTAGATTAAGAGACAAAGCAAGAATTAAAAGATGACGATAAAAAAGATTTAGAAGATAAAATAATAATAACAGTAAGAGATAAAAGCTAGACTAAAAACTAGATGGAATAGACAGAATAAGTACAAGTAAAATTGATAAGGGGTATAAAAATATGTTAAATAATAATAAGAGATGAAGTAAAAGAGTATCCTTTAACAACGTAGAAACAATACAGTTATGTAAATAATCTCTATAAATCATTCTTAATCAAAGGCCTGGCTGTATATAGGTTTACATTTAACCTTTTTACTAAAAACTATTCCTCAAATAAATGACATCAATGTCTCACAACTCTGTCTACACATATAACGGCACAACAGTTGTTCACTTGAAAAGACTAGCTTTCCCCTTTTACTACAAATCCCTTATATTCAAATGGATCACCTTAACGAGCTGAAACCAATGGCTGTGTGGAAGAAAAACTCTTAAGGTTACAGTGCTCTTCCGGGGTTATGCCTCATTGATATTTTCCTAGTTTTTTTTCAAGAGACATGTTGAAAGAAAACAAACACATTGTTTTCAACTTACTCAGGGTTTTCCCTACTATTATCATTTTGGGAGCGTGCTTCAAAATTAGGCCCTATGTTCCCACATTTCCTTTTTCAGAAATTTGTATCAGATTTTATCCCTATAACCCTAACCAATCTTGTGGGAGGATAGGGCTTAAATTGAAGGGAAATGTAGGAACACAAGACCTAATTTTGAAAATGTCCTAGAAATGTGGGAATATAGGGCTGTGGGACCATTGGGCTGTGGGAACATAGGGCCTAATTATAAGAAAAATCTTAGAAATGTGGGAACATAGGATTGTGGGAACATAGGGCCTAATTATAAGAAAAATCTTAGAAATGTGGGAACATAGGGTTGTGGGACCATTGTGCTGTGGGAACATAGGGCTGACCCCATCATTTTTTAGGTGCAGCACCCAAGCCATTTTGGGCAGCACCTTAAATAACGATAAAGACTTTCTTCAGATCTAACTATTGTTGTCGGACCCCAGAGGACTTCTTTGACTTTAAGCTTTTTGAGTCTTATTTATCTGCTTTACCATTTTCAACGTTTTAGACACAGATATGGTTATAAAATGCTCCAAAATGATGCCAAACTGCTTTTCCTTTTTTTTATTTTTTTTATTTTATTATTGAATAACATTTTCTTGAGGGACAAACCCTGAACTCCCCCACCAAATACGTGCACCTAAATCTTTTATAAAGCTAAGGAAAACACTGTTACTGTATACAGAGGAAAAACAAGTTGCACAAAAGCAGTAAGCGCTCATTCTATTCTTCCATCCACTCATTCAGTATTGTGCTGCATTCTGCATCCTTGGTCCCTTCTAAGTTCAAGATAGACCTTTCTATTATAATTAATGTGCATGGAACTGATTGTATTCAAGACCCACTCGACAGCACAAACAATAACCTTGAACTTGAGCTTACGGACAAAGGGATATAAAACAAAAGGCAGTGAGTGTGCTCTGTTCGGTTTGTGTTTACAGAGAGGTTGGCATCGAGTGCCAAGAAGTGCCGGGCCACAGTAAAGGCATCGGGTACCTTCAGGGCCAGAGCCTCAAGCATGTGAAATCTGATCACCTGTGGAACTCTGTGCTTCTGGGAGGACAGTGGTTCCTATTGGACGCCTGCTGGGGAGCAGGACGAGTAGATATGGAACATGAAAGCTTCGTCAAAAGGTTTGCAAAAGGAAGAGGGATTAAACAACCCGTTCTCAATCCGAACTCGTAAAATACGGACGTTTGGGCAGGGGCTGTCAGATACGACGAAAAAAGCGCCCTTTAGCGTGTTTGTAGATGACGTAGTATTTCAGAGCGACAACGGTAGCGAGGAGTATGAAAGCACGAAAATCCGCATAGGGAGGTTGGTTGGGGTGGTGGATGGGTCAAACAACACAGGACTTTCACCCAGGAGACCGGGGATCGTGTCCTGTTTCCTAAACCCAACCGTCCTGTTCTTCTTTTCCTAAACCAAACTGTCCCGTTCTTGTGGTAAGCCCACCCGTGACCTTTTCCTTAACCTAACTGGGTCAAAAGTGACGCCAATAGTCCCGACCAAGTGTGTTTAGATATGACGCTAAAGGAGACTTTTAGCATCAATAACAACGCCAAAGGCACCTGACCAAGCGTCCGTATTTTATGCGATGGGAGTGAGAATGTGTTGGACTAAGCGTTTCCCCCACATTCACCATTCAGTGGTAATGTAGTTTTAGAAAGAACATTTTCTGTGAAATAAGTCCAAACTTGGAATTTGAATCTGAGTGATTAGCATTTTTCTGTTTTTACTGGATGCAGTACAATTCCATAAAACCATGGCACTGCAACCGTGACAAGTTTGAGTTTGTTCTTTTGTTTATTATCGTACACACAAAACCAGCAGCGAGTCCAGTCTCAAACCAGTCTGCTCTCCCCATCTGTTGGCTCCAAGGTTCGATGATTTCTATTTCCTAACGGACCCAGAGGAGTTCATAGATTCGCACTTCCCTGATGAGGAGAAATGGCAGCTCCTGGACACGCCCATCCCCCTGGGGGAGTTTGAGAGGAGGGTCTTCAAGACCTCCGCCTTCTTCACCATGGGGCTCAGGCTAATTCAGCCTCAACACTTTCACATTGTCACAGGTCTGTCTGGGATTTAGCCTGCAAATGTATAAGTCCTCCCGTTTTAACATAATTTGATGCACTAAAAAAAAAAAACTAGATTCAATTAGATTATGTGAATATTATTTGTCCAAGAATGAGGTATGAAGTATGAAAGTATTTGCTTCTTTGGAAATAATTCAGGCAATGACATTTGAATGTTACCAACCTACATCTATCAATCTTACATTTCTGTCTTTTCAATATAAACAGAAATGGTCTTAAAACTCCTTAAAAAAAAAAATTCACTTCTGATTTCCTCCTCAGATGATGGTGAGGCAAATGTGTCCCTCAGCTTTTCCAGGCCAGCCACTTTTACCTATGAGATCACACAGCACCAGGACCTTCTCCATTGTGGAGCTCCGGAGCAGAAAGAGTCCAGCAACTCCTCCTTTGGCCTTCTGACGGTTTCCCACCGGAGCATGAAGCTGCAGCTCCTGCCGCCTGCAAGCGGCGTGTATGATGTGAAGGTGTTTGCCCGGCCTGAAACAGCTACCACGGCTCTGATTTGGGTCTGCTCCTTCACAGTGGAGTGTCCGATCCCCAGGGCCAGGGAGGAGATCCCAGAGAATCCCTTCTTGTCTTGGGGCCTGCAGCCTGTTGCAGGGTCCCTGGGCATAACTGGCAGCAGCCAGGGCAGCAAGGCCGCCCAGGTGGAAAACGGTGTCTACGAGTTGGCGCTCAAGACGTCCAGGCCTCTGATGGTGCTGTGGGAACTGGTCCACCCAGAGTTGGAAGCTGCTGTAGCCAAGCGCTGCCTGGCTTCTCAGATTCAACCGGATGCCCTGACCTGCCACGTCCTGTGTCCCTCGCGTGGCTTCTACCGGCTGTCGGTGTTTGTGCGAGACTATGAGAAAACAGAAGCCAAGTTCCAGAATGCTGCAAACTTCCTGTTGCACTGCAAAGGGAAGGTAGTCCGTCCGGACGAGCTCTACCCTCCCCACCTGGGCACGGCGTGCGGGCCAGGGACCCGCACGTCAGAGGCGGGGCTGTCCAAATTCAGCCACACGGCAGCGCTGGTGAGCACCCAGCAAGGCAAGTGTAACATCACCTTCCACAACCAGCGGGACCTTGAGCTTCACACTGTGCTCAGCAGGGAAGAGACAAAAACGGCAGCCGTCCCGCTTTCACGGCACCTTTTCTGCACATACACAGACAGCAAGGTGACGGTGAGCGTCAGCCTGCCCGATGCTGGCGTGTATCGGCTCGGGCTGTATGCTAAGATCACCCCCGGTGGAGATTTCAACCCCATGTGTGACTTTGTTCTGAGGAACAGCTGTGATCAGCCGGGTCTTCCGTTCCCCTGCGTCTACTCAGCCTGGAGGAAAGGCTTTGTGCTCTTTGAGCCCCGCGTGGGCCTGCTGGAGCCCCTCTCGTGGGTCCGCTTCAGGGTGAGGGTCCCCGGGGCCCAGAGAGTGAGCGTGATGGGAGAGACGCGAACTGATCTGAAACTGAATAAGAGCAGAGTCTGGGAGGGTGAGGTTTTCAGTGGAAACAGTCTCCAACAACTGAAACTGGCCGCGACGTCAGGAGAGTCTAGTGACATGGCTGTTTTGATGACCTTTGACATCAAGCAGTTGGAGAAAGATGTGTGAAAAAAAAAAAAGAAAGGCCAGTGGATACCAGACGGATAGCTCTCTGAACATAGCTGTTAACTGCCTAATGAAGTCATTGATTTGGACTAATGCAAATAAGACTGAGGTAGAAAATATTTGCAAATAATTCTGTGAGCCGATCTTTTAAGGTTCTGCATCAACATGACACGTCACAAGTCATTATGAGGTGTATGAAAACTGAATTTGAACTTTGTAGCATTTAAGTGATACAAATGCAGTTCAAAACTTACCTGGCAATTGTTTGGATTTTTTAAAAGCAATTGTTTGATCCAGGTAGTATTCAGTACAAACATTGTGCTCAGCTGTCAGTCCCAATATCATACTGATCAAGAGCGCATTTGTGCTATATTTATCTTTTAAGATGTAAACCTGCATTATGATATGATAGTTGTCAAAAAGTGTGCAATAAAAACATACTGTGAAAAGATCTAAATCTGGACGACTCTTTATTTTCTCTCCCCCTCTTAAAGTATAACTTTAAATTGTTAAAAAAAAAATATGGTAGCCTAAAGGTTAAGGCAACTAAACTTAATCAAAATATCCAGAAAGACGGGCGCCTGGGTAGCTCACCTGGTAGAGGGTGCCAGAGCCTCAGTCCTTGATGCAGCGGCCGCAGGTTCGGTTGCAATCTGCGGCCAATGCGGCTGCATGTCATTCCCCCTCTCATGTGTATGCTGTCCTGTCACAAATAAAGGCTTAAAATGCGAAAAAAAAAAACATAGAATAAAAAATGTCCAGAAAGATACATACTCAAAACCTGCTTGGAATTACTATGTACAATGATATTGAGACACAGCTTAAATTGTTTGTTTTTATTAAAAAAAAAAATCCTACTTTCATAAGGGTTATAATTTGAAGAATTGAACTTTACTTGAAGGTATCTACATAAGAGTGACATGACACTGTCATGAACGTGTCATAAACATTATAAACAAGTCATAAACGTTTATGACATAACGCTTCTTTTAGTAAGTGTCATTCGGTTTTTGTCATGACAAGTTATGGTTAGGGTTCATGTGTCATGTCACTCTTATGTAGATACCTTCAAGTAAAGTGTTACCTTAGGAAATAACAAAAAGCATTCATAACAGGAGAGTCAATACCCACTAAAAGCACATGTAAACACATGCAGACACCCCCCCCACACACACACACGTTATACCCATTATAAAAGGGAAAAAAAGAGGAAAAAGTAGAGTGCCAGTGGTGAGGAGCACCCTACAAGTCAGTGCAGTCGAGTTATGAAGTGTCAGAGCATTGTTATAGGCATTTCTGTTATTTAGCCTACCCTCACTGATGTAAATGAGGTCAACAAAATAATAAAAACACTTGGCAGTATAACACTATAAAATTCAACATGCACCACAAACAGCAGCCTCCAAAATGGCCATACATTTGAATCAACACCTCTCAAAAACTGAACATTATAACCTTCCTGAAGGTAGGATTTACTGCAGGAATGTGGTATTAAGACTGCATTACTTTTAGCAAGGCATACGTAATAAACTGACAACTGAGTGTATAACTCTTACAACACAGTCACAACAGTCAAACCCATGGGCGAGTTTATGTTGGGGTCAAGGCTGGTGATACTAGAACATGCAACATATATACATATATATATATACATACATAACATAATAACATATTGGCTTCTTAGCTTCAGTTTAAAAAGGAAAAGAACTCCCCCTCCCACATCCCACCTAATAAAAGTGGCTGTAGAGTGCACTATTGTTGCAGTGACCTGAGCCCACTCTGCAGAATTTGGCAGACGCCAGTGAGAGTGATGAGTGTTTACATGTGGCTGTCATAATAGCCCACAAATAGCCTCGGCTCACTGCCTCAGTAAAAATACAATAGAGGGGCGCGGAGGAGAAAAAAAGGGCGATTAATGGTAGCGATATGGTAAGAGTGTGTGTTAACTGTATCTGGAGGTGTGGGTGTAGGGGGGGGGGTCTTGCCTTGAGTCGCTGGGGAGAAACTGGCGGCACTGGTGGCAGGAGAGAGGCGAGGAAACGCTGATGTCAGAGGTGAGCCATGTGGAGCGTTGTATCTGCCTGCCAACAATACCAGGACACACACACACAATCTCCCTTTCTTTTAAAGGCGCACACACACACACACACACACACACACACACACACACTCTTACTTTCTTTTAAACACACAAGCTTCCTTTTAAACACGCACACAAACAAACGTCCTTTCTTTTAATAACACATACACACACATAACCATAATTTCTTTTGAACAAACACAATCTTCCTTTTTTTATTCCCCTCACACACACACACAATCTTCCTTTCTTTTAAACACAGCATGAGGAAATGAGGGCTAAAACTGTGTGCAGGATTCCTCACATTCTCTTAGCACTATTTCTGCTGCCTTCGTTTCTTAACAAAGTGCGTTAATAGCTGGACACAAGAACAAACATTGATCAACCATATAAATATTTAATGGATTACGTGGTGCAAAAAAAACAACAATTGGATTATAAAAGCATCAGTCACAGGAAAAAAACAGAAGTTACAGTAGTTTTGTGCAAATGCAATTCAGTTTTGCTCACTTTCTGTGAACACCCTCAAAACAAAATGTGGAAGTCAGTTTGGCACTTTTGAAGTTCTTTTTTTTCTTGTCATTACAATAGAGACCATAAGAAGTTTTTTTCTTTTACTTTGGACGGCGTGTAGATAGCGGAGAAGAAATGAGCCCTTTGCTTTCCCCCCAGATCCAATTCTGCCATCACAACATCAAACACCTCTCAACTTGAATCGTTACTGTTACTTGACACGAATAATAAAACATCCAGGTTTTTTTGTACATGGCTGGCGGTGTGTGGCTACAGATATTAACCACAATTTCACCCCCATCTTCTTCTATCACACTTGGGTTTTATAGGGCAAATATGTAATCTCAGGTATGGAAATAATAAATACACCTGAGCAAATTCCTCTCGCTGTCTGTGAGGACTGTGTGGGTGAAGAGCCTGTGATTCCCTTTTAACCTCGCTAGGACAGAACAGCTCAAACAATTAGTATCAACAGTCCCCTGAGGCCTGAGAAATATTTGGACAGTTAAAAATCCATTTCCAAGCCGCTTTCTCCAATAAGCACAAAAATACCTTAAAATGATCCACTTCTTTAAGAAGTGCATACGTTCCACACAGATGGCCCTTTTGAACATGGAGCCAATCTTTAAAACTAGAAAAAGAACAAAAACCTCTCATACTGCGTTATCACATTGCAGTACAAGAACACCACATGTCCCCCCTTTGTATAAAACCAATTAACACCAAACTTTGTTTTTGTCCTATAACTTCAGCTACAAAATGGCTAGCCTCCACGTACAGGATGAAGACACCAGGGTGCTCAGTTTGCCAGAGAGCTGCGTAACAGTCACACTGAGAGGCTTTTGGAGGGCTCTTTGGGCCCCCCGTGTGCAAATAAGTAAGGGTCACCCAACAAACTTAAATACTCTTTTTGTTTTGTCCGTACTCTGATACAAAACGTCAAGGTTTTGTAAACCAACTAGGGCTGGGCATTCTAGTTCCACATATTACTTAGGATATTACTGACATTGACAAAGATGCAGCTTAAAGCTATAGTGCGTCGTTTCTGTCGCCCCCATTAGGAATTCTGAGAAATGACAACAACACTGTTGGTGCATCCACGATACAAGCCTTCCGTAATTGCGCACCACACTCAATTGGCTAGACCTACAACCAATCAGAGCAAGGGAGACAGACGTCACAGAAGCTGCAAGTCAAAGGCAGGCTTCGACAGATCAAAGGCAGAGGCGGCAGTTTCAGTTACTGTTGATCATCGGTCCATCATCGTATGAACCCCGCCCTGACAATTTGATTGGTCCAAACAGCTCAGGTTCGAGCATAGTTGCTCCACAACGGATCAAGTCCAGACCGAACTTCCCGACCTCAAATGTTGTGGGCGGGGCTAAGTTCGGCTGGCATCCAGGCTAATGAATTTGATCTCATTCGGTTGAACTGATGTCATCCGTGTACTAAATGACAATAAGCAACCAAGAAATGTACTACTTTGAGCCTGAATACAGTTTAAGCACACAAACTGTACTGGTTTCAGTACTTGCTGTGGTATGCAGCCTGTATTTCAACATATTTTTGGTTAATTTGCAAGAATACATGAATCGCCCTGAGCCCTCCAGCGGCCTCCCCCTGTGTGACATCGCCTACTTTACCTTCTGACTTAGTAAAAACAACAACATTGCTTTAAAGAACGACTCTATGGATCCCTTTCACCAACACTGTTGAAGGACGGATACTCGTCTGACAACACCTCCTCCCGCCTGGGACAGGGAGAGGGATGGAGCTCTGAATGCAGCTTTAATCTCTGCTTTTCTTAGCCGTGTAGCCAAGGCACTGCTGGATCAGAAAAACCTGACATCTCACGACCATTCAGATTCTCTTTGAGTTTTTTTTCCTACTAAAAAATTGCATCTGCTTTTGCTTTTTGTAGCTTGTGCGAAAGGAGACGTTTTGCTTGCACCTAGAATGTTCAATTCACAGTCTTATAAAAATACTATTTGTCGTTTTTTCGAGGTAATTCAAATTCTTAGCAGATACGTAAAATAAATGTGATTATTTTCTCTTTGTTGTTGTACCAGTTTGGTGAAAGGCAATTTTTGTCATAAAATATGTAGAGTTATATTCACATGACATCTCAACACATGCAAAATAGTGTAGACATACTTGTAGCAGTAGTCTTGTATATGTGTTAGTGGTAATTTGATTTAGATATCACAAACATTTTACATAACCCTCAACTCTTTAAGGACTACTCTTTGGTCTCTTGGCCAATTATAGTTTCAGTTTCACTGCTCTTTGACATGTGTCACAGCTTTCAAAGTTGTGGAACCTTCAGTCTCCCATATGTCAGCCTCACAACTATTTCACTGTCAATCAAGGTAACTCTCTGCATTATTACATAACTACAGAGCGACAGCAACTGTTGCTCACAACAGACTGCTTTGAGAATGCATCCCTGAAACGCTGAACAGAGGACCCAGCTCAAACAACAGTTATCATGTTGTCAACAAAGGATTTATGTTACATACTATCATGCTCCACTTAAAAAAAAAAAAAAGCACTGTAATCTGTTTGCATTACATTCCAGCTGTCATTTGTAAGCGGAGGTAAAGCTTTTTTTTTTTTTCAAGTGGCATCTCATTTTGCACAAAACCCTTACAAGCACTCAAAGCCAGAATCCATTAGATCACAGAATACAAGCTGTGAGAGACTGGGAATTTAGCATATCAATTCTTTGCTTTGTCCTTAAAGAGCTATGTGAGGGTACTGTAAGTACAATATATAAAAACACAAGGTACAATTGCACTTTTTTATAGAGTAAAAGAGAAGGAGTGTACGAGAGGAGATAAGGGAATGAGTAACTTTGAGTAACTCTTTTGCTGGCTGGAACATGCCAGGGTAATACATGTTAGAGGCATACTTCATTGCTATGTTATGTGCTATCATATGCATTGGATTATTCTTCTAAAAGACAGTGGCACATCTAGCATAAGATGGTATGGCTTGTTTAGATTATTAGAGCGGACTCTACTGAGAGGACGGATGGGGCCAGCAGTGTCAGCTCGAGTTCAGATTCAGGATTTTTTGAATCTGTAGACACTACCAGGGGGGAGAGGGGGAATAACTTGCTAACAATGTTATCACTCTTTCTCTGTCTGCCAGCTGAAAACAAAAGTATTGATTTTTACTGGCTGTTGACAGCACTGATAGACATGTAAAAAAAACGACATAGCCAGCGTTGTAAACGGCAACCCAAAATACACTAAGGTCACCAGTGATCTAAAAATATCTTAGACAAGAAACCTAACAACGGTGAATACGTGTTCACCACACTAGCAAGAATTCCTCCGTCTCCTAAGGAATTAGATTTTGGATTTAAAATATTCTCTTAGCAAGATGGTAAAAATCTCAGAGTACTCATTATTGAATACAGTGTATGTATATGTATTATATGTATTGTTTTGGTACAGTGAGTGTACAAAGGCCAATGCAATATTCTCTACTGTTGTAGTAGCAGTACTATGTGCACAATTGTATGAGCATTTTAATGTTCCTTTGTCAGTATCATTTTACTCGAGACAAACTTGGTGCCACATGACCCAAAGATGAATTACTATGCATGTTACACTGCTGACCCCATAGTGAATGAAAGCCATCAAATCTCCAGAGATTGTAGCAGGGTTCCTACACATTTACAACTTCTAAATCCCACTTATTTACCAAGCTTTCACTTTGAAATGCTTGGTTTGTTAGATATACCAACTTATAATTTTAGTGGGTCTTATACGACCCAAATATGCAACTGTACAAATGACAGCACCGGTTGTCCACCCAATCAAACACATTTTAAGTTACAGATTTTCAAAACCTGTGTAGGAACCCTGATAAGAGGAAGACATGCATACATCATTAGTGTGACACACGAACGCAGAGCAAACAGTAGTAAAACTACTCATTTAAACAGGACATAAAGTCTGATTCTCTGCAACATTACACCGCTAATACAAAGCCTTTAATCACTTTTCACTAAAGGCTCTACTCATGTTTACCCAAACAGAGAACTGAATCTAGGTTTTCCCAGATTATTTCATTTTCCCCCTTTACCTACCCAAAAGATTAAAACAAAATGTGGGAATGTTCACACCTATAACAAATGCAACAACAAATGAACATTTTGACCAAAATGACGAAATGAGTGATCCACGCCTGGCTGCAGTGATGCTTAGCTTAACATTTTGCGTCTACCTGGTTTCTCACTCTTAACTAGCAGCATAATGAATAG
>NC_050190.1:26301886-26314386 GCF_008315115.2 Sander lucioperca | reverse complement strand
ACACACACACACACACACACACACACACACACACACACACACACACACACACACACACACACACACACACACACACACACACACAAACACACTTTCTGGTTTATTCCCAAGAGTCAAAGGAACATTGAAAGTGTGAGGAAATAACAAGCAGCCGAGTCATTTAATTTGCCTTCATGGACAGTGTGTGTGTGTGTGTGTGTGTGTGTGTGTGTGTGTGTGTGAGTGTGTGTGTGTGTGTGTGTGTGTGTGTGTGTGTGTGTGTGTGTGTGTGTGTGTGTGTGTGTGTGTCGGCGTGGGTTCCAGCGGATCACAGCTCGCTGACATGGGCCGATAATAAAGTCCCCACACTTTTTACAGAGAGAGAGAGAGACAGAAAGAGACAGACGGAGGTGGCAGAATATAATGAAGCTCGGCCGTCTCCTGTGTTTGCAGCGTGGGCCGACAGGTGGAGCCCACACTCTGACAGCCACGGGGTTACCTGTACCTGCAGGTTCACCGCCGGAGCCCAAAGTAGACAAAGTACTCAAAGCTGCAGAAACCCAACCAGAAGCTCAGTACCGCATCCTGAACGTGCAACCTTTTCTGTGAACCAAATAATCACTTTTGAATTAACTTGATACAGTCTGAGTCTGTGAGATAGCCCCGCTTCTTCATTTAAATATGAAAAAGTAGAAATAAACAACCTGTTCTCACTCCCAACTCGTGAAATACTGACGCTTGGTCAGTGTCTCTCAGCGTCAGATACCGACGCAAAAATCACTCTTCAGCGTCTGTATGGAACGCACCGGGCAGAGCAGCAGCTCGACCTCGCCGCTGTAAGATGACGTAGTATTAAGAGAGACAACAGTAGAGAGTAGTATGTAGAGAGACAACAGTAGAGAGTAGTATGTAGAGAGACAACAGTAGAGAGTAGTATGTAGAGAGTAGTATGTAGAGAGACAACAGAGAGTACAGAGACAACAGTAGAGAGTAGTATGTAGAGAGACAACAGAGAGTACAGAGACAACAGTAGAGAGTAGTATGTAGAGAGTAGTATGTAGAGAGACAACAGAGAGTACAGAGACAACAGTAGAGAGTAGTATGTAGAGAGACAACAGAGAGTACAGAGACAACAGTAGAGAGTAGTATATAGAGAGACAACAGTAGAGAGACAACAGTAGAGAGTAGTATGTAGAGAGACAACAGTAGAGAGACAGCAGTAGAGAGTAGTATGTAGAGAGTAGTATGTAGAGAGACAACAGAGAGTACAGAGACAACAGTAGAGAGTAGTATGTAGAGAGACAACAGTAGAGAGACAACAGTAGAGAGTAGTATGTAGAGAGTAGTATGTAGAGAGACAACAGAGAGTACAGAGACAACAGTAGAGAGTAGTATGTAGAGAGACAACAGTAGAGAGACAACAGTAGAGAGTAGTATGTAGAGAGTAGTATGTAGAGAGACAACAGAGAGTACAGAGACAACAGTGGAGAGTAGTATGTAGAGAGACAACAGTAGAGAGTTTTTTTGTTCCTGGATATTTGTGCTTCTAACATTAAAATTTAGTTGTCTACATTGTTAACGACATTGGCTGTGTCTCATTCTGCATACTTCCATCAGTCCACTGTTAATGGTCACTGACCACTTACTGCTGTAGTGTCCACTTTCAATGGTTAGTATTATCCCAAAATGAACACTTACGTTAAAACACTTACCGGAAATGATGAGCAGTGTAAAAATCTGACGAAAATCTTTTAAACTGACCTTTAATACTAATGTAATCTAATCATAACAAACTTACTTACGGCATACTTACAGCAGCGCATAAGGGGCGCCAAATCACAAAATTTTAGACATTATAATCTCACGAATTTTAGAGAATATTCTATCTTTGTTCTCGTAAATCTGTGAGTTTTTTTCTTGTAAATGTATCACGTTATTCTTCTGTGATTCTATGCTTAAATATGCATTCCTTGTTTTTACAATCATTGCAAGTGCCTGTATGGGCGCCAAATCGCAAACAAATGACTTTAATCTCAAAGAATTTCTGAATTTTTTGACGCTGATTTGAGACTTTATAATCTCAGTTGTGTTCTTGTTAACTTGCATGTTTTTATCTCGTAATTGTTCCACTTTATTCTTCTCTTTCTTAAATATGCATCCCTTGTTTTAACTATCATTGCGAGGGGCTTAATGTCCTCTTCCTCACAGTCGAGTTTTGATTTAATCTCCCTGAAGTTAGTTTTCTTTTCTCGCAAATTTTTAAAACGTTTTTTAAGCCAAGGACCCCTTAACTGAAAGAGAGACAGATCAAGGACCCCCTACTACATATATTGTATAAAATTAAGTTGCATATTAAACTGGTCCTACAATAACTTTTAGGGCAACCTAAATCATTTTTAGATACCTTTTTTGCATAGAATACTAAGCTATTCAAATAGCCTAATAATTGTTGGCATGATTATATAAATCATGTTTTAATGTTAAACACACATGTGGAACAGTAAATCCTTTGGGATGAACTGTATCTGTGGATACTACCTTAGTGACTACATTACCTATAGGCCAGTAAGCCTATCATCAGTGGGGATTTATATTTGCTAATAATATGTTGGAATCATGTTAAGTTTTTTTAATTTTTGAAAAAACTTTTTTTTTTAAATTTACAATTATTTGGAGGCCCTCCTGGAGTGACTCTGAGGACCTCCTAGGGGTCCCGGACCCCCTGTTGAAGATCCCTGCTCTATACAATCAACAAATAGACATGTAGTAGTAGTAGACAAATAGTAATATATACACATACTGTACAATAGAGACAACAATATACATATAGGCACATATCAACATAATATACAAAAATACAAATATACAAATAAGACATAATATCAAGACAAGTACACATGGAGTGGGATGTAAAGTACAAAAAGTAATAGTGCAAAGGAGTGTGCAGGATGCATGTTGGAATGACAAGTATGTAATGTGTAAGAAGAGAAGTTTTGTTAAACCTGTGAGTTTTACCTTATAAATGTACCACTTTATTCTTCTGTGATTCTATGCTATGTGTTAAATATGCATGCCTGTTTTTACTGTTATTTTGTGTGCCTTTCTTTCCTCTTTCTCCAAGCTGTGGCTGGTTTGAATCCTCCCGTAGCGAGCTCTCCGTGGTGTCTCTGAGCCTTTTCCTCGTCAGAGTGTGTCGGGGTCTCAGCGGGGCCTCTGGGAAAACGCCGCTGTGTGACAGAGAGACTGACAGATCCATCTATGTGAGAATGTAGAATAACACAACCTGCACGGACGGAGTCATCACACGCGCTCCATAGGAAACGGGGCACTATGTCGAGGCAGGAATGTAGATAAGGAGGTTATGTGTGAGGACCAATTTATTTTCCCCGGCAGGGTGGGAAGACCTCGGAGACACATTTCACATGTCCCCATGACAGCACAAGTCTCAATAATGAAAATCCTCTCAAACTGCATTTATATCCGGAGACACTCGGGGCCTGAGGAGGCGACATGTGGCATGATGTGTAGGCCGCGGGATAATGATGCTTCGGACTCTTTCGCATTTGCACTTTGTGTTTACGTCTCCGAGTAGGAGCACATCTCGTTTGTCACATTTCACGCTGCAGAGCAGACTGTAGGTGTCGGTGCATACAACAAACAGTTTTCACTATCGAAAAACAGACACGCTGCTGTGAAATAACAGCTGTGTGGACGAGGAAACGCAGCAAAGGCCGATGGGAGAAGATCCTATTATACTTGACAATTTAATACGTATTTTCTGCCACTTTCTATACTTGAAGTCTGCTAACTCTCAGAGTTATGTATTGTGCTTTTCACTATTTGTCTGACAGCTTGAGTTTAGTTTTAATTTGTGGCTTATTTCAGTTTTTCCTCTGTCTCTTCTTGTTGTTGTTACGGACACGTTTTCCTGTCGATCTTTCTTGAATCTCTCACAGCTGTTTTAATTCCTTCTCATAAAGACAGAAGCATTCCTTCATTACCCAGAGTTATCAAATGTTGCACATGTAAAATGGACGTACAATTAATAAACAAAAGAAGATTCAGCTGCAGAAATAAGAACACTTCCTTTTCGAATGACTCGCACTCTGATGTGCTTTACTTTTTTACTTCGTACCCAAAGTATATTTGGGGGTTGGGCTTCAGTACATCTGCCCTAATTATAAAAGAAGAGTAAATACATGGGGAGAACAATTGCAGGACTATAGACGAATGTTTCACACACTCCTGTCCAGATTTACTTTAATGTACTTTTGGTCTGTTCCTTCTGGTTTGGGAAGTGAAATGTTTAGACCTCCTGCACACTGGCTGCGTGGCGTGAGCGTGTCAGCTGCGTGGCGTGTCTGTTTTTATTTCGGCTCACATGGTAACAGGTTAGAGCGTGCACACTGCCTGCGTGACACGAACATCTCAGGCGCGGATCGAGCCGAGCCGAAAACGCGTGCATGCTAGAAATAGGACCGACGCCTATTTTTCATGTGACACGCAAGCGTGTTGGAAGCGTTTCCAGGCAAAATAGAATACGAAAAGACGTTTATATGTCATTTTGACACAAATACATATTAATAAATGACATGTTGATGTTTGAAAATCTCGAGGTTTTGACATAAATGCAGATATAAATGTAATTTAAAAAAAAATAATAATAATTATTGATTTTCAAATATTGCACCTGTCAATACAGAACCAAATATTTCGGAGCCTATTTTGCAGGAGGCCTTAGACCTCCAGTTTGTCTTAGGAAACACTTTTCTTCCAGCTATCTCTGACAGTTTGAGTTACTTTTCCGATAGTCTTGCATAGCCAGACCTTCCTCCACTGCTCTGCGGAGGTAGGTTAACGGTTTGTACATAAATTATAAAATGTTTATTAAGTTCCATTTTTATATAATCATTGTACTGCTACCGGTATCCCTTTTACAAAATTGTGATTATTCTCACTGTGGTACAGCGGCATAAACCGATCCCCTGGTGGTACATCTGCAAGGATATATGAAATTACTTAACTGTTTTTCACTGACCGTTGCCTAACGTTCTGCCGACTGTGTGCTGGTGGAACACAACCTGCACGGACGGAGTCATCACACGCGCTCCATAGGAAACGGGGCACTATGTCGCGGCAGGAATGTAGATAAGGAGGTTATGTGCGAGGACCAATTTATTTTCCCCTGCAGGGTGGGAAGACCTCTATAGTCTTCCCACCCTGCAGACTAAGTCTCAATAATGAAAATCCTCTCAAACTGCATTTATATCCGGAGACACTCGGGGCCTGAGGAGGCGACATGTGGCATGATGTGTAGGCCGCGGGATAATGATGCTTCGGACTCTTTTGCATTTGCACTTTGTGTTTACGTCTCCGAGTAGGAGCACATCTCGTTTGTCACATTTCACGCTGCAGAGCAGACTGTAGGTGTCGGTGCATACAACAAACAGTTTTCACTATCGAAAAACAGACACGCTGCTGTGAAATAACAGCTGTGTGGACGAGGAAACGCAGCAAAGGCCGATGGGAGAAGATCCTATTATACTTGACAATTTAATACGTATTTTCTGCCACTTTCTATACTTGAAGTCTGCTAACTCTCAGAGTTATGTATTGTGCTTTTCACTATTTGTCTGACAGCTTGAGTTTAGTTTTAATTTGTGGCTTATTTCAGTTTTTCCTCTGTCTCTTCTTGTTGTTGTTACGGACACGTTTTCCTGTCGATCTTTCTTGAATCTCTCACAGCTGTTTTAATTCCTTCTCATAAAGACAGAAGCATTCCTTCATTACCCAGAGTTATCAAATGTTGCACATGTAAAATGGACGTACAATTAATAAACAAAAGAAGATTCAGCTGCAGAAATAAGAACACTTCCTTTTCGAATGACTCGCACTCTGATGTGCTTTACTTTTTTACTTCGTACCCAAAGTATATTGGGGTTGGGCTTCAGTACATCTGCCCTAATTATAAAAGAAGAGTAAATACATGGGGAGAACAATTGCAGGACTATAGACGAATGTTTCACACACTCCTGTCCAGATTTACTTTAATGTACTTTTGGTCTGTTCCTTCTGGTTTGGGAAGTGAAATGTTTAGACCTCCTGCACACTGGCTGCGTGGCGTGAGCGTGTCAGCTGCGTGGCGTGTCTGTTTTTATTTCGGCTCACATGGTAACAGGTTAGAGCGTGCACACTGCCTGCGTGACACGAACATCTCAGGCGCGGATCGAGCCGAGCCGAAAACGCGTGCATGCTAGAAATAGGACCGACGCCTATTTTTCATGTGACACGCAAGCGTGTTGGAAGCGTTTCCAGGCAAAATAGAATACGAAAAGACGTTTATATGTCATTTTGACACAAATACATATTAATAAATGACATGTTGATGTTTGAAAATCTCGAGGTTTTGACATAAATGCAGATATAAATGTAATTTAAAAAAAAATAATAATAATTATTGATTTTCAAATATTGCACCTGTCAATACAGAACCAAATATTTCGGAGCCTATTTTGCAGGAGGCCTTAGACCTCCAGTTTGTCTTAGGAAACACTTTTCTTCCAGCTATCTCTGACAGTTTGAGTTACTTTTCCGATAGTCTTGCATAGCCAGACCTTCCTCCACTGCTCTGCGGAGGTAGGTTAACGGTTGTACATAAATTATAAAATGTTTATTAAGTTCCATTTTTATATAATCATTGTACTGCTACCGGTATCCCTTTTACAAAATTGTGATTATTCTCACTGTGGTACAGCGGCATAAACCGATCCCCTGGTGGTACATCTGCAAGGATATATGAAATTACTTAACTGTTTTTCACTGACCGTTGCCTAACGTTCTGCCGACTGTGTGCTGGTGGAACACAACCTGCACGGACGGAGTCATCACACGCGCTCCATAGGAAACGGGGGCACTATGTCGCGGCAGGAATGTAGATAAGGAGGTTATGTGCGAGGACCAATTTATTTTCCCCTGCAGGGTGGGAAGACCTCTATAGTCTTCCCACCCTGCAGACTAAGTCTCAATAATGAAAATCCTCTCAAACTGCATTTATATCCGGAGACACTCGGGGCCTGAGGAGGCGACATGTGGCATGATGTGTAGGCCGCGGGATAATGATGCTTCGGACTCTTTTGCATTTGCACTTTGTGTTTACGTCTCCGAGTAGGAGCACATCTCGTTTGTCACATTTCACGCTGCAGAGCAGACTGTAGGTGTCGGTGCATACAACAAACAGTTTTCACTATCGAAAAACAGACACGCTGCTGTGAAATAACAGCTGTGTGGACGAGGAAACGCAGCAAAGGCCGATGGGAGAAGATCCTATTATACTTGACAATTTAATACGTATTTTCTGCCACTTTCTATACTTGAAGTCTGCTAACTCTCAGAGTTATGTATTGTGCTTTTCACTATTTGTCTGACAGCTTGAGTTTAGTTTTAATTTGTGGCTTATTTCAGTTTTTCCTCTGTCTCTTCTTGTTGTTGTTACGGACACGTTTTCCTGTCGATCTTTCTTGAATCTCTCACAGCTGTTTTAATTCCTTCTCATAAAGACAGAAGCATTCCTTCATTACCCAGAGTTATCAAATGTTGCACATGTAAAATGGACGTACAATAATAAACAAAAGAAGATTCAGCTGCAGAAATAAGAACACTTCCTTTTCGAATGACTCGCACTCTGATGTGCTTTACTTTTTTACTTCGTACCCAAAGTATATTTGGGGTTGGGCTTCAGTACATCTGCCCTAATTATAAAAGAAGAGTAAATACATGGGGAGAACAATTGCAGGACTATAGACGAATGTTTCACACACTCCTGTCCAGATTTACTTTAATGTACTTTTGGTCTGTTCCTTCTGGTTTGGGAAGTGAAATGTTTAGACCTCCTGCACACTGGCTGCGTGGCGTGAGCGTGTCAGCTGCGTGGCGTGTCTGTTTTTATTTCGGCTCACATGGTAACAGGTTAGAGCGTGCACACTGCCTGCGTGACACGAACATCTCAGGCGCGGATCGAGCCGAGCCGAAAACGCGTGCATGCTAGAAATAGGACCGACGCCTATTTTTCATGTGACACGCAAGCGTGTTGGAAGCGTTTCCAGGCAAAATAGAATACGAAAAGACGTTTATATGTCATTTTGACACAAATACATATTAATAAATGACATGTTGATGTTTGAAAATCTCGAGGTTTTGACATAAATGCAGATATAAATGTAATTTAAAATAATAATAATTATTGATTTTCAAATATTGCACCTGTCAATACAGAACCAAATATTTCGGAGCCTATTTTGCAGGAGGCCTTAGACCTCCAGTTTGTCTTAGGAAACACTTTTCTTCCAGCTATCTCTGACAGTTTGAGTTACTTTTCCGATAGTCTTGCATAGCCAGACCTTCCTCCACTGCTCTGCGGAGGTAGGTTAACGGTTTGTACATAAATTATAAAATGTTTATTAAGTTCCATTTTATATAATCATTGTACTGCTACCGGTATCCCTTTTACAAAATTGTGATTATTCTCACTGTGGTACAGCGGCATAAACCGATCCCCTGGTGGTACATCTGCAAGGATATATGAAATTACTTAACTGTTTTTCACTGACCGTTGCCTAACGTTCTGCCGACTGTGTGCTGGTGGAACACAACCTGCACGGACGGAGTCATCACACGCGCTCCATAGGAAACGGGGCACTATGTCGCGGCAGGAATGTAGATAAGGAGGTTATGTGCGAGGACCAATTTATTTTCCCCTGCAGGGTGGGAAGACCTCTATAGTCTTCCCACCCTGCAGACTAAGTCTCAATAATGAAAATCCTCTCAAACTGCATTTATATCCGGAGACACTCGGGGCCTGAGGAGGCGACATGTGGCATGATGTGTAGGCCGCGGGATAATGATGCTTCGGACTCTTTTGCATTTGCACTTTGTGTTTACGTCTCCGAGTAGGAGCACATCTCGTTTGTCACATTTCACGCTGCAGAGCAGACTGTAGGTGTCGGTGCATACAACAAACAGTTTTCACTATCGAAAAACAGACATGCTGCTGTGAAATAACAGCTGTGTGGACGAGGAAACGCAGCAAAGGCCGATGGGAGAAGATCCTATTATACTTGACAATTTAATACGTATTTTCTGCCACTTTCTATACTTGAAGTCTGCTAACTCTCAGAGTTATGTATTGTGCTTTTCACTATTTGTCTGACAGCTTGAGTTTAGTTTTAATTTGTGGCTTATTTCAGTTTTTCCTCTGTCTCTTCTTGTTGTTGTTACGGACACGTTTCCTGTCGATCTTTCTTGAATCTCTCACAGCTGTTTTAATTCCTTCTCATAAAGACAGAAGCATTCCTTCATTACCCAGAGTTATCAAATGTTGCACATGTAAAATGGACGTACAATTAATAAACAAAAGAAGATTCAGCTGCAGAAATAAGAACACTTCCTTTTCGAATGACTCGCACTCTGATGTGCTTTACTTTTTTACTTCGTACCCAAAGTATATTTGGGGTTGGGCTTCAGTACATCTGCCCTAATTATAAAAGAAGAGTAAATACATGGGGAGAACAATTGCAGGACTATAGACGAATGTTTCACACACTCCTGTCCAGATTTACTTTAATGTACTTTTGGTCTGTTCCTTCTGGTTTGGGAAGTGAAATGTTTAGACCTCCTGCACACTGGCTGCGTGGCGTGAGCGTGTCAGCTGCGTGGCGTGTCTGTTTTTATTTCGGCTCACATGGTAACAGGTTAGAGCGTGCACACTGCCTGCGTGACACGAACATCTCAGGCGCGGATCGAGCCGAGCCGAAAACGCGTGCATGCTAGAAATAGGACCGACGCCTATTTTTCATGTGACACGCAAGCGTGTTGGAAGCGTTTCCAGGCAAAATAGAATACGAAAAGACGTTTATATGTCATTTTGACACAAATACATATTAATAAATGACATGTTGATGTTTGAAAATCTCGAGGTTTTGACATAAATGCAGATATAAATGTAATTTAAAAAAAAATAATAATAATTATTGATTTTCAAATATTGCACCTGTCAATACAGAACCAAATATTTCGGAGCCTATTTTGCAGGAGGCCTTAGACCTCCAGTTTGTCTTAGGAAACACTTTTCTTCCAGCTATCTCTGACAGTTTGAGTTACTTTTCCGATAGTCTTGCATAGCCAGACCTTCCTCCACTGCTCTGCGGAGGTAGGTTAACGGTTTGTACATAAATTATAAAATGTTTATTAAGTTCCATTTTTATATAATCATTGTACTGCTACCGGTATCCCTTTTACAAAATTGTGATTATTCTCACTGTGGTACAGCGGCATAAACCGATCCCCTGGTGGTACATCTGCAAGGATATATGAAATTACTTAACTGTTTTTCACTGACCGTTGCCTAACGTTCTGCCGACTGTGTGCTGGTGGAACACAACCTGCACGGACGGAGTCATCACACGCGCTCCATAGGAAACGGGGCACTATGTCGCGGCAGGAATGTAGATAAGGAGGTTATGTGCGAGGACCAATTTATTTTCCCCTGCAGGGTGGGAAGACCTCTATAGTCTTCCCACCCTGCAGACTAAGTCTCAATAATGAAAATCCTCTCAAACTGCATTTATATCCGGAGACACTCGGGGCCTGAGGAGGCGACATGTGGCATGATGTGTAGGCCGCGGGATAATGATGCTTCGGACTCTTTTGCATTTGCACTTTGTGTTTACGTCTCCGAGTAGGAGCACATCTCGTTTGTCACATTTCACGCTGCAGAGCAGACTGTAGGTGTCGGTGCATACAACAAACAGTTTTCACTATCGAAAAACAGACATGCTGCTGTGAAATAACAGCTGTGTGGACGAGGAAACGCAGCAAAGGCCGATGGGAGAAGATCCTATTATACTTGACAATTTAATACGTATTTTCTGCCACTTTCTATACTTGAAGTCTGCTAACTCTCAGAGTTATGTATTGTGCTTTTCACTATTTGTCTGACAGCTTGAGTTTAGTTTTAATTTGTGGCTTATTTCAGTTTTTCCTCTGTCTCTTCTTGTTGTTGTTACGGACACGTTTTCCTGTCGATCTTTCTTGAATCTCTCACAGCTGTTTTAATTCCTTCTCATAAAGACAGAAGCATTCCTTCATTACCCAGAGTTATCAAATGTTGCACATGTAAAATGGACGTACAATTAATAAACAAAAGAAGATTCAGCTGCAGAAATAAGAACACTTCCTTTTCGAATGACTCGCACTCTGATGTGCTTTACTTTTTTACTTCGTACCCAAAGTATATTTGGGGTTGGGCTTCAGTACATCTGCCCTAATTATAAAAGAAGAGTAAATACATGGGGAGAACAATTGCAGGACTATAGACGAATGTTTCACACACTCCTGTCCAGATTTACTTTAATGTACTTTTGGTCTGTTCCTTCTGGTTTGGGAAGTGAAATGTTTAGACCTCCTGCACACTGGCTGCGTGGCGTGAGCGTGTCAGCTGCGTGGCGTGTCTGTTTTTATTTCGGCTCACATGGTAACAGGTTAGAGCGTGCACACTGCCTGCGTGACACGAACATCTCAGGCGCAGATCGAACCGAGCCGAAAACGCGTGCATGCTAGAAATAGGACCGACGCCTATTTTTCATGTGACACGCAAGCGTGTTGGAAGCGTTTCCAGGCAAAATAGAATACGAAAAGACGTTTATATGTCATTTTGACACAAATACATATTAATAAATGACATGTTGATGTTTGAAAATCTCGAGGTTTTGACATAAATGCAGATATAAATGTAATTTAAAAAAAAAAAATAATAATAATTATTGATTTTCAAATATTGCACCTGTCAATACAGAACCAAATATTTCGGAGCCTATTTTGCAGGAGGCCTTAGACCTCCAGTTTGTCTTAGGAAACACTTTTCTTCCAGCTATCTCTGACAGTTTGAGTTACTTTTCCGATAGTCTTGCATAGCCAGACCTTCCTCCACTGCTCTGCGGAGGTAGGTTAACGGTTTGTACATAAATTATAAAATGTTTATTAAGTTCCATTTTTATATAATCATTGTACTGCTACCGGTATCCCTTTTACAAAATTGTGATTATTCTCACTGTGGTACAGCGGCATAAACCGATCCCCTGGTGGTACATCTGCAAGGATATATGAAATTACTTAACTGTTTTTCACTGACCGTTGCCTAACGTTCTGCCGACTGTGTGCTGGTGGAACACAACCTGCACGGACGGAGTCATCACACGCGCTCCATAGGAAACGGGGCACTATGTCGCGGCAGGAATGTAGATAAGGAGGTTATGTGCGAGGACCAATTTATTTTCCCCTGCAGGGTGGGAAGACCTCTATAGTCTTCCCACCCTGCAGACTAAGTCTCAATAATGAAAATCCTCTCAAACTGCATTTATATCCGGAGACACTCGGGGCCTGAGGAGGCGACATGTGGCATGATGTGTAGGCCGCGGGATAATGATGCTTCGGACTCTTTCGCATTTGCACTTTGTGTTTACGTCTCC
>NC_050190.1:26266886-26294386 GCF_008315115.2 Sander lucioperca | reverse complement strand
CATTTTTCAACTTTCTGCTAAGATATATGAGACTTTTTTGCAACGGAAATGCGGGGATTATGAAATCATGCAAGCCCCGCATATTTTGCACGGAAATCGGCAATTTATGCGGCGAAAGTGCGGCGTATTTGAAAGAATGCGCCCCCCCCCGCATAAATATGCAGACTTTGGCTGATTATGCATTGAATTATGAGATCACATAATCACGTTTTTCTGGAGGGACTGGACAAAAGAGCTGTGTGCGTGCGGCGCAGTCTCTGTTTTCTTTGTGCCCGCCATGCCCTCTAATCACTGCTGATAGACGGCCTTTTGTACAATCGGGCTGTAAACGGGTTTGGGCTTTTAAAAAGCTGTCAATCAAAATGTACTTGTCGGGCTCGGGCCGAATTCTGTCGGGCTCGAGCCGAACTTTTAAGGCCTGATTACAGCTCTAATTTTTCGAGAGGTGCACGTCCGGCTACAGCGTAGGGTCGGTATCTCCACGTACCTACGTACGTAGCCACGGAGTAGATTTAACACAGAAGCATAAATCACACTAAAGCATTACTGATGTTTGTGTGTTTATTTTTCCCAGCAGACACCACAGGACGAGGCGGCAGCGGTCCTGGACTTCCGAACCCTCAGATGTACGATGAAGTGTACTTCGACTCTGACTCCGAGGGCGAGGACGCGCCGAGTAAGCTACACGTTTCCCATGTATTACTTATTTAATGCAACGCGTAAAACAGGCCGCAGCCTTGAACGATGAAAGTAAATTTAAAGTCATAAGTAAGGACAGCTGTTGATGGGGCCAAATGTCGCTGTACAATTATTTGTCTCAGAAATAATTGCGGTTAACAATATACTTGTCTCATTCAGTCAAATTACTTTTCCAAACAAACTAAAGTTTAGAATGAATTCCAGGATACATATTTTGGTTATATATGTATATCACTGTCATGTGACCCAGATGCTGTAATAACACAAATACACAGCCTTTGAAGTCAACAACGCCTCTTTATTATCATATTATTATCTAGAGAGAGGGGAGGGAGGGGGAAGGAAGGGAGAGAGAAGGAAGGAAGGGAGAGAGAGAGAGAGAGGTAAGGGAGGGAGAGAGAGGGGAGAGAGAGAGGTAAGGGAGAGAGAGGAGGGAGAAGGAAGGAAGAGAGAGGGGAGGAGAGGGGAGAGAGAGGTGAGGGGGAGAGAAGGAAGAGAGAGGGGAGAGAGAGAGAGAGAGGTAAGGGAGGGAGAGAGGAGGGAGGGAGAGAGAGGAGAGAGAGAGGTAAGGGAGGGAGAGAGGAGAGAGAAGGAAGGGAGAGAGAGAGGAGAGGGAGAGAGAGAGGAGGGAGGAAGAGAGAGGGGAGGAGAGGGGAGAGAGAGAGGAGGGAGGGAGAAGGAAGGAAGAGAGAGGGGAGGAGAGGGGAGAGAGAGAGGTAAGGGAGAGAGAGGAGGGAGAGAGAGGTAAGGGAGGGAGAGGGGGAGAGAGGAGGGAGGGAGAAGGAAGGGAGAGAGAGGGGAGAGAGAGAGGTAAGGGAGGGAGAGAGAGAGGGGGAGAGAGGAGGGAGGGAGAAGGAAGGAAGAGAGAGGGGAGGAGAGAGAGATTTTTCAGATGTTGGCATTTTTTTACGTAAAATAATTGAAAATTAGACAATTGTATAATAATTGGTTCAGGCCGAGCTGTAAAGGTGGCGCCGAAATCACAACCAAACGACTTTAATCTCAGAGAATGAGAGCTTTTTTTTCTCGCAAATAATGTGACTTTATGCTCTCAGAGAATATTCAACTTTTGTTCTGTTTTTACAACTTTAATCTTGCGTCAGTTTTTGTGAAAACCTCTGCGTTTCCTCTGCAGGCAGCGCCGCTGGCGGGAGGCGGAGACAGCGCGTCATACTGACCAATGACGAGCTGCTGTACGACCCCGACAAGGACGACCGGGACCAGGCCTGGGTGGACGCCCGGAGGAGACGGTAAGACGCCCAGAAGGAGTCACTGTAACCATACTAACCACACAGTAACCATCTGCTTATCCTAGTCTCGCTTTGTCTGGCTAGTCCACACAGCATTCCTGGATGGGAGAAAAACCTGCTCTGGTTTATTGGCATTTCTATAAACCAATCACAATCATCGTGGGCGGTGCTAAGCGCCGGACGGAGCCACGGTGCCGCTGCAAAATAGTCTCAGGAAGGAACTTTTTTTAGTGGAACATGTGTACGTTCAAAAGTAGTTTTAGTCGTGCAACAGAAAACTCAGATTGGACAGATAGTCTAGCTAGCTGTCTGGATTTACCCTGCAGAGATCTGAGGAGCAGTGACCATAGTCCTCACAAATCCACCGGAGGTTAGAACGCCAACACAGAGACACAGGAAGGGGACGGACATCCGGCCGAAAAGAGGGACATCCTCTTCCGAATTTCCGACTGCACCTGAACAATCCCAGGAGTTTTTTCCTGACCAATAGCCGGCCCTCGTTAACCGATTATTAACAGTTAACCATGGGAGTCCCAGTTCACCTGTCTGGAAGGCTCAGGCATACTGTCAAAGTCAAAGCCAGTCTAGCCGGTGTCTACCTCCTATATACCTGATCACCCCTATATGTAGACTTCACCTGGTGGCTAAGGTTGCGTGGTACTTTCAAAACAAAAGCACTAGCAGATGCTTAAAATAATCAAAATAAAAATACTAACGATATAAACGAGCTTATGTAGCTGTATGATTCAAGCAAAACGGAAACTAAATAAATACATATTTAACTATTCAATATAACAAAAAAAATGAATAGCTCCAACAACAGCTTTGACATGAAATGGGAGAGAGAGGGGGAATGACATAGGGCTGAACGATTAATTGCATTTGCGATAATATCGCGATATGTTAAAATGCGATTTCCTAATCGCAAAGGCTGCGATTTGGTCACATGACTCGCGAGAGCAAATCAGTCTGCACTCCGCAGAGAAAGCATCAACTAGCACGCTAACGCTACGCCGTACCTTGAGCTGATTTCTGTCATTCAGACAACTCTGAGTTGTAGTTTAAAACTTTTACAGCCATTTTAATAAAATTAAGGGTTTTATTCGGGCTTGAGTCCATACATGCAGTTAATGGATACAGGCACGCAGAACTGAAGGCTCGGTTAGCAACGATTAGCTCTGATTAGCGGTTAGCTCTGGTTAGCAGTTAGCTCCGTTATAAATCTATGGAGTGGAGGAGCTGCCACTGAGAGGGGTAACAACCAGACTGATAAATGACGTTCGGGGAGCTTTCACAGCAGCGTGGCCGCCGTGTTTCAACAGTTTTATTAGTACAGTTAATCCCACGGCAAGAACACCAGCAACATGCTAACGTAACGATAGCCTCTCTGAACAAGAACACCAGCAACATGCTAACGTAACGATAGCCTCTCTGAACAAGAACACCAGCAACATGCTAACGTAACGATAGCCTCTCTGAACAAGAACACCAGCAACATGCTAACGTAACGATAGCCTCTCTGAACAAGAACACCAGCAACATGCTAACGTAACGATAGCCTCTCTGAACAAGAACACCAGCAACATGCTAACGTAACGATAGCCTCTCTGAACAAGAACACCAGCAACATGCTAACGTAACGATAGCCTCTCTGAACAAGAACACCAGTAACATGCTAACGTAACGATAGCCTCTCTGAACAAGAACACCAGCAACATGCTAACGTAACGATAGCCTCTCTGAACAAGAACACCAGCAACATGCTAACGTAACGATAGCCTCTCTGAACAAGAACACCAGCAACATGCTAACGTAACGATAGCCTCTCTGAACAAGAACACCAGCAACATGCTAACGTAACGATAGCCTCTCTGAACAAGAACACCAGCAACATGCTAACGTAACGATAGCCTCTCTGAACAAGAACACCAGCAACATGCTAACGTAACGATAGCCTCTCTGAACAAGAACACCAGCAACATGCTAACGTAACGATAGCCTCTCTGAACAAGAACACCAGCAACATGCTAACGTAACGATAGCCTCTCTGAACAAGAACACCAGCAACATGCTAACGTAACGATAGCCTCTCTGAACAAGAACACCAGCAACATGCTAACGTAACGATAGCCTCTCTGAACAAGTGCACACGGCAGCAAACAACTTCGCGAGGGGGAGGGGCTGGAGGCAGCTCCTCTCTGTGCACTGTAAAAAAAAATACACTGTTGTGTGTGTGTGTGTGTGTGTGTATATATACTATATTTTTACTTATTTGACTGTCTAGTATGTAATTGTGTGTTGTTCATACTATAAAATGATTTATTGTTTGTCTTTCTTGAATAATACAGAAGACAAAGAGCTTAAAAAAAAATTGAATCGCAATCGCAATATTTGGGAAAAAAATCGCAATTAGATTATTTTCAAAAATCGTTCAGCCCTAGAATGACATGCAGCAAAGGGCCGCAGGTCGGAACCAAACCCACGGCCACTGCACACGGGGCGCACGCTGCACCGGGTGAGCTACCGAGGCGCCCCGATGTTCCGTGCATTGTGGTTGACTCTTTCCTGGAACTGCTTGCGCGACCGACACCGAGTCCACAGCAGCCCACTGCGTTTGTCTGAGTTCGCCTCAACCGCGCCGAGGTTGTCCGCTGTGCATGTGTGCGTCTGCCTGGCGTGCTCTGTGTGCGTAGGGCGGCCGATTTAACCCGCCAGTCCTCACTAATATAGCGGCGTGTGTCACATAGCTCTTCGCTTCATGAGCATCGTCCAGCAGAGAGCCACGAGCAGAAAACAACAACACCTTTAAACGCAAACTTACCAGTGCAAAGTTAGCACAAGAGAGTAAAAAAAATCGATTTTAAAGCCTATTTCAGTGTTTCCCGTAGCTTTGAGGAAGACGTAGGTGCGTGTATTTGGCGGGGGGGAGGGGGGGGGGGGTTTAGGCGTCCTTCCTCGAGAAAATGTTATGTTTTCTCACGTTAAAAAACATGCAATTTCCCCGTACATTGTGTGGCTCTTTGTGGGTTTTTGCATCTCTTTGTCAACTTCGTCAACTTTAGTTTTTCTGGGTCATAATTTAAAGTTAAAACCTCCAGACACTTTTGTCACTTTTCTCGAAGTTCTTTGTCAATTTTCTTGGACATTTTTGTTGTTGTTTTGACCAAGTTTTTGAAGCTTTTTCTGACATTTTTTGTCACTTTTTGACATTTTCTCACTATTCCCAAAGTCCACTTTTTCCAATGTCTTTGTCTATATTTTTCTGCATTTTTGTTGTTATTTTTTCCTGACATTTCTCTCACTTTTTTCAGTGTTCTTTAATAATAAAAAAAAATCTTAAATGCTATAAAATTAAATAAAACACCCAAATTCAATTAAATAGTTAACTGGTCAGTTATTTAACTTGTGAAGAACATTGTATGGAAACATCCACATTACTTATTTTGACAATTTGGTTGAAGGAAACCCAAATTTCTGATATAGAAACTTTTTGAAAATGGGTCAGATTTGACCCAGAGGACAACAGGAGGGATAACTGATCTCATAATTAAACAGTAACATCCTCCTCCTGGTGTCTTCCTGTGCAGGTACGAGGTCAGAAAGTGGCCCGCTGCGGGGTCTCGGTCGCAGCCTCGGACGTCCCAGAGTTTACCGAGCAGCGACGCCGTCCTCAACTGTCCCGCCTGCATGACCACGCTCTGCCTGGACTGTCAGAGGTGAGGCTTCACAGCAACAAGAGTCACGGTTTAGACATCTAGGAAGAACCCAAGGCACTCTTCTTTAACTACAACTATTTAAAATGCCTTTCATACATCTGGCACATTCTCACTTACTTACTGACTTACTTATTATAAAATCTATCTACTTACTTACTATAAATAAATATCTACTTACTATAAAATCTATCTATTTACCTACTCTTACTTAATATAAAATCTACCTACTTACTTACTTTCTATAAAATCTACTTACTATAAAATCTACCTACTTACTTACTTACTATAAAATCTACCTACTTACTTACTTACTATAAAATCTACCTACTTACTTACCTACTTACTTACTATAAAATCTACTGACTTACTATAAA
This sequence comes from Sander lucioperca, assembly GCF_008315115.2. Taxonomy (NCBI): domain Eukaryota; kingdom Metazoa; phylum Chordata; class Actinopteri; order Perciformes; family Percidae; genus Sander; species Sander lucioperca. Next base: position 26,288,347 of record NC_050190.1, on the reverse strand, counting down.
ATATACCTACTGACTTACTTACTATAAAATATACCTACTTACTTACCTACCTACTTACTTACTTACTATAAAATATACTTACTTTCTATAAAATCTACTTACTTTTTGTAAAATCTACCTACTTACTTACTATAAATAAATATCTACTTACTATAAAATCTATCTATTTACCTACTTACTTACTTTCTATAAAATCTACTTACTATAAAATCTACCTACTTACTTACTTACTATAAAATCTACCTACTTACTTACTTACTATAAAATCTACTGACTTACTATAAAATATACCTACTGACTTACTTACCTACTTACTTACTTACTATAAAATCTACTGACTTACTATAAAATCTATCTATTTACCTACTTACTTACTTAATATAAAATCTACCTACTTACTTACTTACTTACTTTCTATAAAATCTACTTACTATAAAATCTACCTACTTACTTACTATAAAATCTACCTACTTACTTACTATAAAATATACCTACTTACTTACTTACCTACTTACTTACTTACTATAAAATCTACTTACTTTCTATAAAATCTACCTACTACTTACTTTCTATAAAATCTACTGACTTACTATAAAATCTACCTACTTACTTACCTACTTACTGTACTTACCTACTTACTTACTTACTTATTTACTTACTTTCTATAAAATCTACTGACTTACTATAAATTCTACCTACTTACTTAATTACTATTAAATCCATTTGCCTACCTATCTATTTATCTATATCCATATATATGTTTTTTTTGTGTCCACTCAGGCATGAAAAGTACCGGACGCAGTATCGAGCCATGTTCGTCATGAACTGCGCGGTGAAGAAAGACGAGGTGTTGCGCTACAAAACGCAGCAGGAGGTGAAACCGAAGAACAACAAGAGGAAGAGGCGGTCGGGACAGACAACAGAAACGCCCATGGACGTGACTCCGGACCCGGCGCCGGCTGGGATGGACGCCGACGAGGTTTACCACCCGGTCCAGTGCACCGAGTGCTCCACGGAGGTGGCCGTGTTCGATAAAGACGAGGTCTACCACTTCTTCAACATCCTGGCCAGCCACTGCTGAGACACACAGGCAGGCTCTGAAATTAACTGTTTGACTCACTGGCCAAGCTGGCAGACCGATGAGAAAGTTCAGCGGCCAAGCATCTTTTTTTATCCAGCCAAAATAATAAATTGGGTTTTCTTTGTAACATCACAACACTTTCTGTGTGGGGTTGCAAGTCCTGCTGGTCCATCCTCTGGTTTTAACGTGCTTTCTTTTGGAAAGCTGGCTGCCAAAATCTCCACATACTGGCTAATTAATTAGTGGTGGCTGGCGTTCCAAAGCGGACTAAAAACAGACTTAAAATGGACTAAAAAACTGACTAAAATCTGACTAAAACCTGACTAAAAAACTGACTAAAAACTGACTGAAAACTTCCCTCACAATCCTACCTACAGCACCTTTAAATAGCTCACAAACACTGGAATTTGACACCGAAACTCCACTTGTTGCAGCTGTGATGGTCAGTACTCAACTGAATACACAGAAGCTCGAATTTAGGGGCTGATACAGATGTTAAAATTTGAGAATTACAACGGTTGGATAGCGATATATCGGCTGGTACCCATTTCTTTTCTTACATACATACTCAAACATTTTGATAAAGCTTCCCGGTGACACTTTACCTCCTCTTTTAGCATTCATAATCAGGATATACATATTGAATAAATGGTTAATAACACTGTAATGTATATTTTAAGAATTGTGAACAAGATGTACTGAGAGGGAAACTTTACTGTTGCAAATAAACTCATCAGTGCTTTCTGTTGGACAAACGATGAACGGAGACATTTTATAAATTAACATGGTTGACATTTCTGTCCTCAGATTTCTTCTAATTTAACGGCGATACTGACATACAGCAGCTGCGAGAAGCTAACATCGGCCTATTTATGTTTTTAAGAACACGTATACTATATTATGGATGCACCGAATCCAGATTTTTGGGGTTCGGCCGAATACCGAATCCACTGGTTGAGATTCTGCTGAATCCTCGTCCCATCCTCAGTCCATGAACACAGTAAACTCATTAATGAAGTAAACAGTGACTGTCCTTCCTTTGCCGTACCTGAAGTTGCTGCATTCTGGCTGCTGTCTGTAGATTCCTTCATCACAACTTGTAGTCTTTCAGATGTTTCCTACCAGATGTTGTAACAGCGGTGATGTTGTGTATAGTTTAGGGTCCTCGCCACCACCAGACTAATCTGCATTGCAGATTGAACATGTAGCTGGACTTGAATGCCCTTCTTTTGACTGAAAGTTCTGCCAAACTACACTTTTTCTGCTCACCAGTTCCATTTCCACTTCCTCACAGCCTGCTGCATTGAACGCTCCACCTACGTAAACACCTTCCCGTAATCAACGCCGCCGTCATTACGGCGACCAGCGTAGCGCGCGGAGTGCAAGCGTAGGTTTCGGTTCAGTGGGAAAAAATTCTAAGGTTAGGCAGAAACCCAACCCCGTCAAAAAGCCCAATATTCAGCCCAATCCTGGATTCGGTGCATCCCTAATACTACATATGGTTTAGTTGTTTTTTTTAACCAATATCACTATCATTTGTGGGGGTTTTTAACACTTTGTTTTCACGAATTTTCCAAAACAATACGTTGACATAATGTATCATCCCAAGTAATAAAAATAAACAGGAAGATGAGTAATATTAGGTATAAAAAAACCCCAAAAGACAGCATCATCTGAAACAGACAGATCACAAAAATAGAAAACAAAAAAGGACCAAAAGCAAAGTTCTGTTAGATCTGAATTATCAGTCAGTATTTGTTAGTAGAATCACTTCATTGTTGTTTCTTCATGAGACATTTAAAACACAAAATAGCAATGTATGAAAATGTAAACACAAAGAAAATGAAAATATAGCGTAGTAATTGTGTTGAAAGTATGAAAGGAAGTAGGGAGGAAAGAGATGACCAATTATATAAAACTAGTTTCATATAAATAACAATGTTGTACACAGAATAACAGTTTTCTCAAACTTGATCAGAACTTTATTTTGAAATTTTTATTTTTTAATATTTTATTTAAATTTAGTAACAATGGCCAATAATATAAAACTATTTTCATTACAAATAAAACAATGTTGTACACAGAATAACGGTGTTCTCAAACTCGGTCAGTACTTTATTTTGAAATTGTTCTTATTTTGCATTTTATTTAAATTTACTATGCATTACAATGTTAAAAAAAAAAAAAACTAATACATCACTTATTGTCAAGTAGATACAAATAAACAGAGATAAACATAAAACATGCCAGGGAGTCAGCAAAGAATAGAAAATAAATGAACTGACAAAATTAAATAGGAAGCGCAATCTTAATTTTAATTGTCTTAATATATAGCACTGCCTTTCTTTAAACATTAAAGAGAGGTTTTACTTTTATGAATGTTAAAAAACTTTGCAAGATATAGTATCGTTTTCTAGCATAATTTCAAAGTTACAGATAATATTGTGAAATCTACAAATATACTCTACTATATTTACTGCACTTTATTTTGAAATCCGGATGTTGGAACTCCCTGGGCTGCGTCGGCGTCAGAGCCGTACGCCCGAACACGGAGTTGTGATTGGCTGAAAACGATTCCCTTGTTATTAAAGGTCAGAAGCCACCAGAAAATATCCTACCCCCAGGGGAGTGCAAATACACCTGTACTGTTCAACATCATGATAAATTATATGTTCTCAAACTTAGATTTATACAGCAAATCTAATTTAAAAATGACATGATGTTACACACTCCTGTACACTAGGGGGCGCTATGCACCTAAAAGTTGTTTGCAATCCGCCATTAAATACGAGAAAGGGAAGAAGGAAAATATCCTACTATCACGTAGAAAGAGAAATAAGTTGGTAAAAGTGAAGTTGGAGTTGGAACAATGGCCCTGGGTGACTGTTGGAAGCAGTTATCCTGGTTTTACTACCAGTATCTTCTGGTGACGGCGCTGTACATGCTGGAGCCCTGGGAGAGGACGGTGTTCAGTATCCTTTTCCGTGTGAAACTAGCAAGCTAATGTAGCTAACTTTAGCTAGAACGTCAGCAGAGCTAACATCGTTTCGCCCGAAAACACAACGTTAACGTTTCTAATGGATTTAACGTATTTAAGTTGTGATGTGAATATCAGTTAAGGTATTTTACAAATCCATAGGGGTATGTGGCAAATTCGGCATACATAAATAGTACAGTTCAATTGTTGTTTTTGTTGAAATGAGAATGTTTGCCAGTCGCTAACGTGTTTCAAGACAAATTCTTTACAAAACAGAACAACGTATTTATTTTGTATTAATGCCGAATTCATGGGCTGCCCATAATGTTTTAGAAAAAGTGTCACATTTTGTTCCATAAGGAAGTTGTATTTACCTAAATAGCCAATGAATGACGGATCGTCAAACGCACATAAATGTAAAGGGACCCTGGCGTGATTGACTGAAGTATTTGGCGGAAGAGAACAAAAAAACTCGTATTTGTAATAACAATAACGTTGTGTTTTGAGTGCCGAGTTACAGACTCTGAGCTAATGGATTAGAAAATGTCTCAAACTTTATTGTACTACTCTCGTACCTTTACCTACACGTAATAACGCGTTAAAGAGGTAGAATTGCCAACGGAGTTCAGCATGTTTTTGTAAAAGAGGGGCGTTTAGGCTAAGCTAACTGCAGCCGTTAGGGGCCGTTAGGGAGCTTCTTATCCACAGGCAGCTGACTCACACATGATGGTTACAGCATGTTTCTAGTTATATCTTAGATAACAGCAGCTCAACCTAAATTGAACAAGTGTATTGTGTTAATGGTGTTATGGCTGCACTTGGCTTGAGTACCAATACCAAAATATAGACATTTTCAATGGAATTCCATTGCTAGGCAACAGCCTGGCCCCTTGTTAACTAACTGCCATTTAAAATAGTTTTACAACTGTTAAATACTTTAAGAAACTTGATTTTTATTTGACATAAAGGGTGTTTTTTGGCTCATCATCAGGCCCCAAAACTTTGGGCTCTCTTTACTTGTGATGGGAAGTTGTCATGTTGAGCAAAAAAAAACAAAAACATAAAAACTAGGACAGACGTCAACTACGACTCCCAAGGTGCATTTCGGTAAGAAGGTCTGGAGTGTTTCTAAATGTCTCCGGTTTAGGGGCTCGGAAACACCAGAGCAGGGGGAATGAGAGGGGGAAAAGCCAGAGCAGGGGGAATGAGAGGGGGAAACGCCAGAGCAGGGGGAATGAGAGGGGGAAAAGCCAGAGCAGGGGGAATGAGAGGGGGAAACGCCAGAGCAGGGGGAATGAGAGGGGGAAAAGCCAGAGCAGGGGGAATGAGAGGGGGAAATGCCAGAGCAGGTGGAATGAGAGGGGGAAAAGCCAGAGCAGGGGGAATGAGAGGGGGAAAAGCCAGAGCAGGGGGAATGAGAGGGGGGAAAAGCCAGAGCAGGGGGAATGAGAGGGGGAAAAGCCAGAGCAGGGGGAATGAGAGGGGGAAATGCCAGAGCAGGGGGAATGAGAGGGGTAAACGCCAGAGCGGGAGTAATGAGAGGGGGAAACGCCAGAGCAGGGGGAATGAGAGGGGGAAACGCCGGAGCAGGTGGAATGAGAGGGGGAAAAGCCAGAGCAGGGGGAATGAGAGGGGGAAACGCCAGAGCAGGTGGAATGAGAGGGAGAAAAGCCAGAGCAGGGGGAATGAGAGGGGGAAATGCCAGAGCAGGGGGAATGAGAGGGGGAAAAGCCAGAGCAGGGGGAATGAGAGGGGGGAAAAGCCAGAGCAGGGGGAATGAGAGGGGGAAACGCCAGAGCAGGGGGAATGAGAGGGGGAAAAGCCAGAGCAGGGGGAATGAGAGGGGGAAATGCCAGAGCAGGGGGAATGAGAGGGGGAAACGCCAGAGCAGGGGGAATGAGAGGGGGAAACGCCGGAGCAGGTGGAATGAGAGGGGGAAACGCCGGAGCAGGGGGAATGAGAGGGGGAAACGCCAGAGCAGGGGGAATGAGAGGGGGAAACGCCGGAGCAGGGGGAATGAATGAAAAAGGAATGAATTCCTTTTTTAAACCAAAACGTAGCGATGTAAATGTAGCCTGAAATATCCCTAATGGAATATTGAATCAAATCAAATCGGGACATGGTATATGACCCAGCCCTGTACTGTATACAGATTTACGGTAACCAAGTTACTCCGGTGCATGTAAATGTGTAAAATAACCTGCGTAACCTAATTCCCCAGAGTAACCTGAGTGCGTATGAACGTATCGAATGTCCTAGTGTCTCCTGATAATCCACAGAACACAATGTCAACAGCTATCACTGGAACTACTCCCATTTTAAAGCAGCCATATTATGCTCATTTTCAGGTTCATAATTGTATTTTAAGGTTGTACCAGAATAGGTTTACATGGTTTAGTTTTCAAAAAACACCATATTGTTGTTGTACTGCACCGCTCTCTCTCACTGCTGCAGATCCTCTTTTCAGCTGGTCTCTGTTTTAGCTACAGAGTGAGACCTCTTTTCTTCTTCTTCTTCTGTACTATCTTTGATTGCACTTGCACATGTGCAGTAGCACAGATGTAGATCATGTCAGCTAGCTAGCTCCATAGACAGTAAAAGAAAGGCTGTTTCTACAACTTCGGTCAGTTACAAGGCAGGATTAGCTGGGAGACTTCTAAATGAGGGCGCACATGGAAGTAGTTCTTTTGTAGATTATGGTGAACTTGTGTGTGTTGTAGCAGTGCTTTGCTATTGAGAACGAGGTAGCATGCTAGCGTTAGCATTAGCGTTAGCATGCTAACGCTAGCTATGAGCTAATGGTTGCGGTTAACCTGCTCGTTTCGACTTGTGACGTCACAAGCCGTGCCGATTTTGACCAGCTCACCCAGAGACTGAAGGCAGGACACATTCAGAAACTGTATCTCACTCTAAACAGCATGGATGTTATTTTTTCAAAGTTTGTATGTGTGTGGAAGCACCAGAGACACAACATAACACCCCAAATCCCAGAAAAAGTGATTTTTTTTCATAATATGGGCACTTTAAAAGTGATATTCAACGCTCATTTTCAGGTTCATACTTGTACTTTGTGTTTCTACTAAAACATGTTTACATACTCGTCATCATCATTGTGTGTTTATGTAGCTACTCGCATCTGGGACTTTATATCTGGCCCTTTAAAAAACAAACTAGCAAACACATTCTGAAAACGAAGGCTATGTTCACACTTGGTGTCTTTTTTTTGGCCAGGGAAAAGTTGACTAGGGCGCTTTTGTAGTATTGTATAAGTGGCAAACTAATAAACAGTTAGACTACAAACCGACAGCTTTCGTTGTAAATTGTTTGTAAAACATGGCTATTAGCAGGGTAGCATGCTGTAGTTGTGTAAAACAGCGCGGAGGACGAGAGCAGCAGACGTTAGCTACCTTGTGTCGGGTTCGCTCCGTGGAACGGATGAGTAGACTGGATGTTTTCTACAGAGATGCTATAGCAGCATGTGCGCAGCTTAAAATGATCCCAAACTTTCCGTCGTTTTCTCTCGCCTGTCTCTTCTCTTAGAGAGAAGACACACCAGCCTGATAATCGGGCGTCTGACCGTCTGGCGAGGTCCGTGACTCGAGTCTGTTCGGTGTGTTCCGTGCCGTCGTCCGTCTGAGGAGCCGTCGGCCTTCATTTTGGCCGACCTGACATGTTCAGTCAGAGACAGGGCAGTCGGGACTCACCCGGAAACGGGGAGCGGATGAGCCTCTCAAAATCTGACGAAAATCTTTTAAACTGACCTTTGTTGATCTGAAATGAAGACAGATTCAGCAACTGCACGGCCTATTTCTCTCTTCAAATGTTTTCAGAAACACGTTTCGGTGAACTATTTTAGTCCAATATGAGATCGGATTCTGAACGAGCCGCCATGACAGTCTGGCTGTGAATTTCCGGAGAAAAAAAGACCCAGGTGACGCGTTCGTCCAATCAGCTGCCGGTTTTCATTTTCTGGGAAATAATCAGACTGTTAATGGAAACAATACAGAGCAGCGCCGCCTGCTGCTATGGAGACGTATTACGTTTCGCGCACGCGCAGAGCGTACGCTCAGGTCGGCGTCGCCTCAGTGTGTTCTGAGGCATTTTTTGGACCTTGGAGACTCGACTGATCAGTTCGACTGACTTTACTGCCGACGGTCGGCCGTCTGGTTGGTGTGTCAGGGCCCTTAGACCCTCACTATTTTCCGTCAGCCTGTTGTGCGCCGGTAATAATCCTCCGTGCGGAAACACAGTGAGCCGTACACCGTTAGTTACATTGATTTAACGAAGCTTCGAGGCGAAAATTTTGCTTCGACGATTTTTTGTAATGGAATTTTTCGAGTTATTCGAGGAATCGTTTCAGCCCTAGTGCTAACGTTAGATAAAACAAACCGAGGGTCCTGTACACGGAGCAACTGTCATTGGTCGCCTGTCAAAAAAGACAGCCGACAGAGTGCTGCAGAAAAGAAGTCGGCTGTGGCGTTTTGAAAAGGTGCTCAGGACTTTTTTGGAAACACTGTTTACTCTGTAGGATTATAACGTAAAACAGACGCTGGCAGCTTAAAAAAAAGACGCCAAGTGTGAACATGGGCTAAACCTTTTTAAAACTAGCAAACACTCTGAGAACTAACTCAAACTAAAATGAAATCTACAACTAATTCCAAACTTTTATAACCTTGGTCTTGACAAATGAACTGGTTGTTGTTTCTTCAGCCTCCTGCGACACACACACACACACACACACACACACACACACACACACACACACACACACACACACACACACACAGACACATAGATAGACACACACATAGACAGACACACACACACACACACACAGAGACACACACACACACACACATAGACAGACACACACATAGACACACACACACACACACACACAGAGACAGACAGACACACACACACACACACACAGACACACAGATATAGACTCACACACAGACACACATAGACACACACACACACACACACACACATACATACACATAGACACACACACGCACACGCACACACACTCACACACACAGAGACACAGACACATAGATAGACACACACACACACACACACAGAGACAGACAGACACATACACGCACAGACACACAGATATAGACTCACACACAGACACGCATAGACACATAGACACACACACATACATACACATAGACACACAGACACACACACACACACACGCACACACACTCACACACACAGAGACACACATACACACATAGACACACACACACACACACATACACGCACACACACACAGACACAGACACACAGATATAGACTCACACACACAGACACGCATAGACACATAAATAGACTCACACACACAGAGACACACGCACACACACACAGAGACACACAGATATAGACTCGCACACACACACACACACTCTCTGTCAGTATATTTCAGGCTTCCTGGTGTAATAAAGTGAACTCTCCTCCTGCTGTTCCTCCTTAACCCTCCGCTCCAGACTCCCTGCTGATCTCGGTGGCCGGCATGGCCGTTTACACCGGCTACGTCTTCATGCCGCAGCACATCATGGCTATCCTGCACTACTTCGAAGTCGTCCAATGACACGACGGCGCCGTCCATCCGCCCGCACCAGAGGTCCCAGCCTCTCCATCTGTCTGTCCGTCTGTCTACCTGCCGCCATTTCCAACCACGTCGAGGCAGAACTTCACTCCTCCCCCCCCCCCCCCAAAAAAGCTAACTCCATATCAACAGTCAAAGTTTCCGGCATCGTGCTTGAGGTCATGTTGGACGATCTTATTCCCTGGGACGGCTTCTTTCCTCACTGAGATATTTTGCAGTGGTGTAATCTAACGTATTGTAGGGGGTATACTGTACTGTATATTGGCCAGAATCTGCCTTTGGGGGGAGAGGGGGGGGCATATCATAGTGGGGGGGGTCTGGGTGTCCTCCCCCAGGGAAGTTTTGAGCATCAACGACTTAATTTCCTGTATTCGGATTCACTTTTATGCACCAATTTACGGTGGAAATACCTTTTTATTTAGCCTATGTGAAGTAGAAAAACGCACATGACAATTCAAAATATATATAAAATATAATAGAAAGTATGTCGTTATGTGTCATTGGGCATTTTTAAGTGGGTATGTGGAAATCCTGGAGCTTTCTTAGTGGGTATACTGCGTTTACCAGCGTATCACGTAGACTACACCACTGGATATTTGGGATTGTGGACAGCGTTTTGGGCTCCGGAGAACGGGTGCCGCTTGGTTTCCTTTCACGTGTTTTTATTTTAATCAAGCGCACCTTACTGTGTTTTTTTTTTTTTTTTTTGGAAAATGTGTGATTATACGGATGTCTGGTTGTGTGGACTGATTGGACTGTTTTAATTTTTTTATTCCATTTATCTATCTATATATCCAAATAGTAATTTAATTTAAAGCCCTGGATTGGATTGTTCCATGTTTTATTCCATTTAGGACATGAAGCCAACGTCCTCTGAGAGATTTATGCAGGAAACGCAGCGGTGGCAACTGATGGACTAAATATATTGTCCTTTTACTCCATTTTTTTATGAGCCAAATATGATTTATTAGAGCAGGATCAGAGCTCTGAATGACGCCTGATTGTCAAAGTGGGCGAAAGCTGCTGTTAAAGGAACAACTTTAGCCATTTTAGGAGAGGGTGAGAGCAGTGGTGTAGTCTAATGTATTGTAGTGGGTATACTGTACTGTATATGTGGGCCAGAATCTGCCTTTTGGGAGGGGCATATCACAGTGGGGGGTCTGGGTGTCCTCCCCCAGGGAAGTTGTGAGCATCAACGACTTCATTTCCTCTATTCGGATTCACTTTTATGCACCAATTTACGGTGGAAATACCTTTTAATTTAGCCTATGTGAAGAAGAAAAACACATGACAATTCAAAATGTATATAAAATATAATGGAAACTATGTTGTTGTGGGTCATTGGGCATTTTTAAGTGGGTATATGGAAATCCTGGAGCTTTCTTAGTGGGTATACTGCGTATACCTGCGTATCACGTAGACTACACCACTGGGTGACAGAGGCAGAGTGCAGAACAGTCTGCGAAGGAGTGGAAAAGTCTGGCGTGGTAAGAGCATACCAGCCTGAGAAGTGTCTAGGTAGGTCTGGGTATCGTAATCGCGTGACTTCGATACCTGTTCCTAAACGGTACTTTTTTTATACCAATTTAAAAAAAAGTACTGTAGCTGTTGTTACAGCAACACAAGACGCTCTCGGCTAACCTGACTCCAGATGGATCGCTTCTCATTTGCTCGGCATATCCATCTGGGAACTTTCCGTTGGAGAACTTTTGGGAAGGAGCGAAAATACTGGTTAGCTGATTGGATAAACCATCTGTCTATCACCACCTATGTTGGTGATAGACGGGCCAAATCAACCAATCAGATCAACGATATATCAAACTCTTGCCGAAACCTGTCGGGAGAAGAGCAAAGACGTCTTTTCCTCTGAGAAAAGCCTCCAGTGCCGTTTTTTTGCTCTTCTTTCAATGAAGGAATACTTTCTAATTCGGATCAAACTTGCGCGATAGCTACACTCATCTCATCCGTGGAAGCCGCCACGCTGTTTAGACTGAACAGTCGCTTCTCGTTGCGTCACACCTAAACCCGCCTCCAAACCAACACTGATTGGTCGGTCGTTTGGCGAACGGCTCCAAAAATCTGTCTCAAGATGCCAGACTGATCTGCAAGTGGAAAACTGGAGCTCGCCAGATCAGGACGCTCTCACCAGGCTAGCTCTCGGCTGCTTTTTGGAACCAAAACGCTGCCAGGTTGTTGGTTATTTCACTACGAAAGCGCCGTAGTCAACTTTTTCCTGTCAAAAAAGACGCCAAGTGTGAACATAGATAGCCTAAATGTTGAAAGTTCTCAGGTCATCTCACCTTAAAGCACACGGCCTTAACAGTTTGTACATAAATTATAAAATGTTTATTAAGTTCCATTTTTATATAATCGTTGTACTGCTACCGGTATCCCTTTTACAAAATTGTGATTATTCTTCCCTGCAAAATTATGCATTTCTCTTTTTAATTTTGTGTATATGATCTTGTATACATATTTGTAAAGTTTTGTAGTCGGATGAGTTGGCGAATATGTGAACTACTGATGCTAAACTCTGCTCTATAACTCTGGAATCATTAAAGGGATTTCAAACTACGACCAAGCAGCATGTTTTATATCAAGATACTCTGACTTACTTGTTTTGTCTTGCTCTAACTCAGGGATTTTCAAACTCTGTGTGTGTGGATCACTATTTGTAATCAAGAATTTTCGCGGACCACCTCATAATACACATATTAAAATATGTCTACAAACAGTCCTACCTGAATTAATCCGCACCTCTTAATTAATAGGCCTACTAGCACTAAAACTATAACTGGTCATCTCATCAGTACCACAGGCTCGTTAAAAGAAAGTTTACTGCACACAACGGCTGCCACGTATTTATTTATTTATTTACTAAAGCGCCAGAGGGCATAATCAGGTTAATTTGAACAACAGGCTTAGTATTAAATATATACAGTAATAACAACACTTGGATATAGTCAAAATTTCAAAACCTTTGGTGATTTTAGGGGATTATTAATCTTCTAGTTTGGACCTGAATGTCACGGCCGAGCACCACTAGCCTGTTTTAGTAATCACACAATAACTTGACAATTTAATTTAAATTTAAATTGCATGTCAATATACATATTCTTATATGTCCTGGTAAAATGAAGGTTAAAAAACTATTATTTTGTATTTTATATTTTTCAGTGGCCGTGGTTTCCTTGGGGATTTGAATATTTTCTAAATATTTAGCTTTAGGTAACAAAAGTCCTTCAAGATCATGCACAAGTAAGTTAAAAACTGTCGTCTTTTTATTTATTTTTTGTTCATTCTAATAAACAGTGAAAAGCCTCTAAAAGTTTTTAATGTAGGCAGTTATAATGTGTTAAACAGGATGCATCTATACTATATAAATCTATATATATCTATATATCTATATAGATATATATAGATATATATATATCTCTCTCTCTATATATATATATATATATATATATCTATATATATATATCTATATATATATATATATATATATATATATATCTATATATATAGAGAGAGAGATATATACTATCTATACTATAATGACCTTCATCCGACACTAGATGGGAGTGTTTCTTCACATAGGCTATTATAAATGTGTGTGTGTGTGTCCGTGTGGATGTGTGTCTGTGTGTGTGTGTGTGTGTGTGTGTCCGTGTGGATGTGTGTCTGTGTGTGTGTGTGTGTGTCCATGTGGATGTGTGTCTGTGTGTGTGTGTGTGTGTCCGTGTGGATGTGTGTCTGTGTGTGTGTGTGTGTCCATGTGGATGTGTGTCTGTGTGTGTGTGTCCGTCTGTGTGTGTGTGTGTGTGTGTGTCCATGTGGATGTGTGTCTGTGTGCGTGTGTGTGTATGTGTATGTGTGTGTCCATGTGTATGTGTGTCTGTGTGTGTGTGTGTGTGTGTGTGTGTGTGTGTGTGAGTGTCCGTGTGTGTGTGTGTCCGTGTGTGTGTGTGTGTGTGTGTGTGTGTGTGTGTGTGTATGTGTATGTGTGTGTCCATGTGTATGTGTGTCTGTGTGTGTGTGTGTGTGTGTGTGCGTGTGTGAGTGTGTGTGTGTCCGTGCGTGTGTGTGTCCGTGTGTGTGTGTGTGTGTGTGTGTGTCCATGTGTATGTGTGTCCGTGTGTGTGTGTGTGTGCGTGTGTGTGTGTGTGTGTGTGTGTCCATGTGTGTGTGTCTGTGTGTGTGTGTGTGTGTGTGTGTGAGTGTGTGTGTCCGTGTGTGTGTGTGTCCGTGTGTGTGTGTGTGTGTGTGTGTCCATGTGGATGTGTGTCTGTGTGTGTGTGTGTGTGTGTGTGTGTGTATGTGTGTGTCCATGTGTATGTGTGTCTGTGTGTGTGTGTGTGTGTGTGTCCATGTGTATGTGTGTCTGTGTGTGTGTGTGTGTGTGTGTCCATGTGTATGTGTGTGTGTGTGTGTGTGTGTGTGTGTGTGTGTGTGTGTGTGTGTGTGTGTGTGTACACACACATGGACACAACGAGATGTTTTTATGTTGTGTTTTGGCATGCAGATTGTCGGGTTGTTTACATTATTTTGGCCTCACCCTTTTTTGCATGAACTTGAATAAACCACGCTGAACATCACGTCCCCCGTGCTGCTGCAGAGGCCTTCAATTCTGCAGGGAAAATAGATTACTGATTGTGATTTTTAAAGTCAGCCATCTTAAAGTGATGATAATCAGCAGCGGTGTAAGAAGTATTCAGATCCTTTACTGCAGTAAAAGTACTAATACCACACTGTCAATATACTCTGTAACAAGTAAAAGTCTGTCTCTCCTCTCATTGTAGTGTGTGTAAAGGATCCAACCAGCTGTGTGTTTAATGGTCTGATCATCTCAGCTGGACTTGTAGCCGTTATATTGTTGGTTAGTTTACTTTAGAATCAAACATCAGATTATATAAACTACATGTGCTCTGTGTGCAGTAATCTTAATGTGTAAAGTAACTAGTAACTAAAGCTGTAACAGATGAATGTAGTGGAGTAAAAAGTACAATATTTCTCTCTGAGAGTTCCGGTTATGACACGCAACTGAGCGGAGGTGTGGGGCTAGGCTCCGGCGGAATTAATATATTTCTGCTTTTAATATCTAAATTGAGCTATTTCTGACCCAAAATATTTGACAGGCCTAAGATACATTACACACAATGTCGAAAGGCCGAGGAAAAGGCCAACCTAGAGACGATAAAAAGACGGACTTTGAAACTCTGCACGGAGGTGACGTGGAAGATCAGGTAACGGGCGAGATGCCATTTCAAGAGGAGGCTAGCCGCATTGAAAGCCAGATCTTGTCAGCCATACAATCCCTGAGGAATGACTTCTCGACACAGCTACATGAAGTAGTTTCATCCAACCGAGAGATTAAAGAAGCCATAGGAACTTTTTCTGAAAGACTCTTAGAAGCAGAAACCCGCATTAGCACAGCGGAGGACCAGCTAGCTACGCTAACGACCCGGGCCGACTCCACACAGAAAATTGTCCAGAAACTTACCTCACAGATTGAAGAGTTAGAAAACCGACAACGCCGTTCAAACCTGAGACTGGTTGGATTACCTGAAGGGTCGGAGAATGGAGATGCGTGTGCATTCTTAATGACATGGCTACCCAAGGCCCTCGACATGGAAGCAGCAGGACAACCGTTAACCATCGAGCAAGCCTACAGGCTGGGGAAAATGCCACAGCCGACACAAGCTCAACGGGGGTCGGATGGAGCACGGCCACGGATTCTCATCGTGAAATTCCTGACATATCGAGACAGAGATCGAGTTATGAAGGCAGCGCGTCGGAAAGGTGAAATCATAGTGGAGCGGAGCCGGGTTATGTTCTTCCCGGATCTCTCCACTGAAGTCCTGAAAGACAGAGAAAACTCTTTGATGGAGTGAAGCAAAGCCTGCGCTTAATGTGTAAGGAGTATGGATTTATGTTCCCGGCTAAATTGCGAATTCTACACAACAAAACTTGGCACTACTTCACCTCTGCAGCCCAAGCTGAAGACTTCATCCGACAGCTTGAGAAGGCGAACATCAATCATAACGCTCCTCAAGGGTCATCAGCTGAAGAGCGGTAAGTAGGCCTATCAGAGAACTTTGAATAAGTGGCAAAATAGTTATACCTATGCTGCTCTCTCAGAGACTGTTATGATAAGCTGTAAAAGAGGGTTTAATATTATGGATGGCTTACTTTATCTGGGTTACTGTCCACTCGTGTAGGCTACTGTAACTAACTAAAGATTCTAAACATACGGGGTCACAAACCAACATTATAATTTGAATTTGAATTTTTCACCAGCATTTACATGCATTCGTCGGAACATGTCCAACCTAATGTCCTTTTATTTTATTTTATTTTCATTTTGCTGGTTGCTATTCTGTTCCTCTAGAGGACCAGGCTTCAGTCTAATTGGGATCCAGTCAAGGGGAGGGAGGGGAGATGTGCGTGTTTATCCGCACAGGGTCTAGGTTAGGCCTATTTTGCTATTGCCTCATTTGGGAGAGGCCCCTGTTAATTCTTGTTCTGTTTGTTTGTTCTGAAGGCACACTGTTCTTTTTCTTACAAGGCATGGTTAAAAAAGGTGATTGCATACAAGCTTAGTTTACTGACTTCACCATGAGCGGTGACACTACAATAAATATTATTTCATGGAACGTTAGGGGTCTTAGGAAGATAGTGAAATTAAAACAAGTAATATCTAGATTGAAGCAACTAAACACGCAGACAGCTTTTATTCAAGAGACCCATTTGCTTTCCACCGAATATGTTCCTTTAAAAAGGAGGTGGTCAGGTCAGGTCATATCTGCCTCATTCTCCTCTCAAGCAAGAGGGGTAGCAATACTTATACACTCATCTGTCCCACTACGGGTTTACAATACCATACAAGACACTGCAGGGAGATTTGTTATCGTCCAAGGCTATATATATATATACGGTCCTAACAATGATGATATGCAGTTTTACAATAACCTGTTTCTAACTTTCTCAACACTACGTGGTCATATTTGTGTGGCGGGAGACTTTAATTGTACTCTCAACCCAACACTGGATAAGTCAACAGGTGTGGACACCTCACATATGCAGAGTAGAAAGATAATACAGCACTTTATGGGCGAGTTAAATCTCTGTGATATTTGGAGACCTTCAGACGGGAATATTCATGTCACTCTGCTGTCCATAATTCTTACTCCCGCATAGACTACTTCCTAATTTCTAAGCCTATGATACCCAATGTGAATGACACAATGTATAAAAGTATTGTTATTTCAGATCATGCATTACTACTTGTCAATTACACTGTTAAGACAGCTACTAAAGGTCCAACCATGTGGCGATTAAGCCCACGATGGCTACATGATAATGAGTTCTTCAAATTTGTTGGGACCAATATTGATACCTATTTTGAAGTGAATACTACTCAAACATCAGCGTCTACGAGGTGGGAGGCTTTTAAGGCTTATATACGAGGGCAAATGATCAGTTATACAAGCAGCATCTCTAATAAACATCGTCTAAAACTGATAGAGTTAGAAAAAAATATCAAAGACCTTGAGATGGAAATTAGCCTTAATGACACAAAAGAGACTAGACAAAAACTGGTAATTCTATGGGCACAGTATAATGAATTATCCACAGATAAGCAGGGAAACTTTGGGCCTGGTGTTTAAAATCAGTGCGGAATTGAAAGATCAATCTTAGAAATTGAGTCAAAGGAAGGGATAACAATTACTAATCCACAAGAAATTAATAGTTCTTTCCAGTCATTCTATTCTAAATTGTATACGTCTGAAAATCCAGCCACATCTTACGCACTCCACAACTTCCTAGGTCAGATAGAAATGCCGGTCCTATCCGAGAACGCCAAAAAGGAGCTCAACTCCCCAATTGTAGTGTCTGAACTGTCAGAGGCCATAAACAGTATGAAGGGAGGGAAAGCACCAGGCCCTGACGGTATTCCTATCGAAATATATAAAAAATTTAAGGACATGCTGTTAGTCCTCTTGCTGAACATGTATGAAGAATCATTTGTAAAGGGTGAACTGCCATCATCATTACGGAACGCACTTATAACCTTAATATTAAAACCAGGAAAGCCCTCCACAAAGTGTGACTCCTATCGTCCCATTTCTTTAATCAACGATGATGCAAAAATAATAGCAAAAGTTCTTGCTAGAAGGTTAGAAAAACACTTGCCAACTATTGTTGCTCTGGATCAAAACGCTTTTATTAAAGAAAGGCAGGGCTCTCACAATATCCGTAGGCTGATGAATATTATATATGCCAAGAAAGAAACACCTGATACGGCTGTGATAGGGCTTGATGCGGAAAAAGCCTTCGATAGGGTCGAGCATGAATACCTATGGGAAGTGCTTAACCGTTTTGGAATAGGCAGCTA
This sequence comes from Sander lucioperca, assembly GCF_008315115.2. Classification (NCBI taxonomy): domain Eukaryota; kingdom Metazoa; phylum Chordata; class Actinopteri; order Perciformes; family Percidae; genus Sander; species Sander lucioperca. The sequence goes on along the minus strand of NC_050190.1, from coordinate 26,270,274 downwards.
CTTCCTTAGTTAGATTAAAATCTTATATTACGATTCGGCTTCAGTAATGACCAACTATAGGGTTTCAGATCAGTTCTCTCTTTCCAGAGGTACAAGACAGGGATGTCCTCTGTCCCCTCTTCTTTTCATACTGGCCATTGAACCTTTAGCAATCGCGATTAGAAGCAACAGTGGGATAACTGGTATCAAAATTAATAATATTGAAAATAAAATAGGATTATTTGCCGATGACATAGTTCTATTTCTGACAGATTTGAAACAATCTATACCCACTCTGTTAAATTTAATAAGAATGTATGGCAGCTTCTCAGGTTATAAGGTTAATGCTTCTAAGTCTACAATCCTTTTTCTGAAAAGAACTGAGAGATTGTGTCCTCGAGGGGTGGGAATCTTTTACCATCTCACGATTCAATTCGATTCCGATTCTTGAGGCCACGATTCGATTCAAAATCGATTTTCGATTCAAAAAGATTTTCGATTCAAAACGATTCGATTTTATCCATAATGATTTCTAATCGGGTTTCTGATCATGACCTACTCTCATCTGCTTTGCTATACAGAATGACAAACGGAGACATTAAAGTGTCTTTTTCACATTTATTAAGTTCAATTCTCAGGGAAGTGCCTTTTATCAAAAACATTGTCTGGTTCTCAATTGCTACTCATTAGTAGCTAGCTATAAAATAAGCTGGAACAAAAATAAAGTGCTTCTTCATAATACAAAATGGTTGAAAATAGATGCATTTCCCAGGAAAGTTGCAGTTTACCACAAATATCATGTAGAACATAACCGGTGAAGACAAAAAAACATCAATATTTCTCAGTCAGACTCAGTAACTTAAAGAATAATAGTGAGTGTGAGTGTGCAGATGTCACTTCCAGATTTTCTGACCTGGGGGGAGAGCAGCGCGGCACAAATAGCAGGCTGCTGCTCTAGGAATCGTTCTATCATGTCCAGCGCGCTGTTCCAGCGTGTAGCGACATCCGTTTTCTACTAATTATAATCCTGTGGTCGAGTCAGTAGTAGAATCTATTAACAGATGGAAATCTTTACCACTCTCTATGATTGGACGTATTAATGTCCTGAAGATGAATATTCTCCCTAGGTTCCTGTATCTTTTTCAATCGATCCCACTAGCTCCCCCTCTTAATTTCTTTGTTAAAATAAAACAACTTTTCCGTAATTACATTTGGAACAGTAGACGCTCAAGACTGCGTATGACCCTGTTGTACTTACCATACGACAGAGGTGGGTTAAAGCTCCCTTTCCTCCAGGGATACTATTGGGCGGCCCAACTAAGAGCAGCCTCATATTGGTTTGAACACCAATCACCGCTACACTGGATAAGGATGGAGGAAATCACAACTTCTAAAATCCCCTTATACCTCTACCTTTATTCAGCAAACTTATCCACTCTGAAAAAACACACTGCAAACCCCTTTTGTTAAAAACACACTGATAGTATGGCATGAGGTGTTAAGGTACCTTGGGGACAATGCTCCTTTATCACAATTCTCACCTATCTGGGGGAACAGAAGCTTCACACCAGGTACTAATGACCTCTGTTTTAAGCTATGGGCAGACAGAGGTATCAGTAAAATCTCAGATCTGTATGAGAATGATACTCTTTTAAATTTTAATGAGATTAAGCAAAAGTTTAGTATTGATTCTAAACATTTTTTCAAGTATCTTCAGATAAGGAGCTTCTTAACAAAGACACAGAACTCTGTAAATCTTCCCTGTCTAAATTCTTTAGAAAAGACAGTTCTGAACCATAATGGATCAGCTGGACTACCGTATTTTCCGGACTATAAGTCACACTTTTTTTCATACTTTGGCTGGTCCTGCGACTTATAGTCAGGTGCGACTTATATATCAAAATATATATATAATTTAACATGTTTTTAAATGTTATTTCATACTGAAAACATTACCATCTACAGCCGCGAGAGGCGCTCTAGGCTTGTGACAACTATATGCTGCTCCTAAAGACAACTGAGAAAGAAAAGAAAATCTTATTCTGCAGATTACAAACTGCAGGTAGTAAAATACGCAGCCGAAAACGGTAATCGAGCAGCACAAAGAAAGTTTGGAGTGAGCGAGAAACTTGCGAGGGACTGGCGAAAAGGTTAGTCTTACTGCAATGAAGGAAACAAAGAAAGCTAATCGGCTAATCGGCTAATCGCGGGCTGAAAGCAAGATGGCCAGAGCTGGAGGAACGAGTCCACAGATGGGTGCTTGAACAGCGTCCTGCTGGGAGAGGCTCGTCAACGCTGCAGTTACGTCCCCACGCCCTGGTAGTTGTTCTGTGTGCTACTGTGTAGTTGAATAACTGTTAATGTGTTACGTTAACATACCGGACACCTACCGTATTCAGCCCCTTGTTCTGTGTGCTGTTGTGTAGTTGAATAACTTGCCTTTCCTGTTCTTGGTCTTGGATTTTGTGAAATAAATTTCTAAATAAATGCGACTTATAGTCCAGTGCGACTTATATATGTTTTTTTCCTCTTCATGACGCATTTTTTGACTGATGCGACTTATACTCCGGAGCGACTTATAGTCCGGAAAATACAGTAATCACAAAATTCTATCAGATCATCATAGCTGCATCAAAAGAATCCTCAGAGGATAAAAGATTAGCATGGTGTTCAGATCTTACGGAAGGAATCACTGTAGAAGAATGGCAGGATATATGTTTTCAGGGCCAAATACAAACAATAAATACAAGGTTCAAGCTCCTCCAGTATAAATGGGTGATGAGAACATACATTACCCCAGAGTTGCTTCATCGCATCCACCCTAATACACCGGACACTTGTGTCAAGTGCGGTATACAGAAGGGTAGTTTGTTCCACTGCCTCTGGGAATGCACCCTCATTCAAGAATTTTGGAAAGAGATAATTGCAATTGTATCTATGTTTATTAATGAACAACTTCCATTGTGTCCCAAACTTTGTATTTTTGGATGTTTCCCAGCTAGCTGTACACTAAGCAATAGCAGGAAACAGATGGTTATATTTTGTCTCCTTGAAGCTAAACATAAAATTGCCCTGTCATGGAAATCGGTTCACCGACCAAGCAAGCAAAGATGGATTGAAGGGCTACTGCAATGCCTTGCCCTAGAGAAGCTTACATATGTTGTTAAAGGGAAATATAACACCTTTGTTAAGATTTGGGGTTAATTTATGCAATTTCTGGAGGGGGGGGATTTCATTGCAGCTTTGTAGTCTACTGTCTCTAAACATTTATTTATTTATTTATTTTTTATGTCCATCTGTGCATGTACACGTTTGTCACTCTTTAGAATTATTATTTTATTTTATTTTATTTTATTTTATTTTATTTATTAAGTTATTTTATTTTCCTTACGCCATGATGGGAGTCAGG